>NC_138765.1:45732167-46004265 GCF_965113315.1 Podarcis vaucheri | reverse complement strand
TATCACTAGTAACATTTGCAGCCAACTGAAATACAATATTGGGAGGGAGCAGGTAAGCCCTGCCCATGTAATCAGTCACAAGACCATTTGAATTGCAATGTCCATCAACTTTAGGGCCCCCAGCACCCTCAAATATTTTATCCCTAAGAGTTTGTTCCTATGATTTGCAGGTGGGTGGGTGTGGTTGGGGGGGGGAATAGCCTTGCAGACCCGCATTGGCTGAGGTTCCTCACCCCTGCTCTAGGCCATAGTGAAATCCAAGTTGGTGAGAGAGCTCACACCTCCATCTTGACCTTTGAAGGAAATATTCACTGTCAGTGTGAGAGTAGCATGGACTTTCATCCTTTAGTCCATGTAAATATTTTGGCGGCCAGGGGGAGGAGGTTTCCCTGTCCCTGGCTTGTTTCCTAGTGCGTCTCTATGAGGAACAGTCACTCTACCCATGGTGGAAGCATCAGCCTCTTTTTCAATATAACTCCACATTTTAAAAGAAAATCAATACAGGATGCTATTCCTCAATTCTTTGCAAGCAAAATCCATAGAAGTTAGGACTTCTAGGCATACATGCCAGGGAAGGAGAGTTTTGTCATGCAAACAGCTGTGCTCTGCTCTCACTACGCAAATGCCCTGGCATTTTCTGGGAAGAAAATGTCAAGGTGAACGCTAAGATGCTTATTTTAGAATCAGGTGATGTAATCTGGAGGGTGAGTTGGTTTGTTTTGCCAAGGGTCAGGTGTAGAGAGGGATCCAGTGAGTGTTGCTTTCTCTCTCAAAAACCCACTCAGTTCTGTTTGGTTTGCAACATTCAAACTTATCTGATCAAGATAGATTGTCTTAGGACAGCAGTTTAATTGTGTATCACAAATTGTTGCTGGCTGCCTTGGTGCTAAGGTGGCCTCATGACCTACAGAGGATAGTCTTCTCTGAAGGACTGACAGAGGACAGCTCTCTTTTTGAGGAAGTCCACTGTTTGAAGGGCTATCCAGTCCAGGTTTGGTTAAAAGAAAAGAACCCTAGCAAGGGAAAACTTTCATCTCCAAGGCAGCCCTCAACAGTTAGAATGTGGACAGAAAACTTTGCAGTCACTTAGATCACTTGGAAAGGGTAGTAGCTCAGTAGTGTAGCATCTGTCTTGCAGGCAGAAAGTCTCTGGTTTAATCCCTGACATCTCCAGTTAGGGCTGGGACATAGCCCTGTCTCAAATCCTGGACACCCACTGCCAGTGAGTGTAGACAACAGTGAGCCAGGTGAAGCAAAGGCCTGGCTCAGTATGAAACAGCTTCCTGTGCTCCTGGCCATTACAGTGAAATTTATTGTATTTCTGTTATAGTAATTATTCCATAATGCACATCTATGAATATAAATTCTTCCTTTATTTTCGAGTGATACATAAATGACAATCCTGAATTTTCCGAGTTTCATGTTGAGGAAGAATGATGATTTTTTAAAAAGCAGTGTAAGCCTACTGTAGTTATGGATGTATTCTCAGTGGTTCAACGGTGCTAACTCCCAGATCCAATTTACTTATGACTAAGGCTTGATCTACACATGGAGAGAATGAGGACATGGAGAGAATGTCCTGAAGTGGTAGAGTGGACTGTACCCCTGCAGAGGAGGTTGTTGTTTTAAATCAACCCTTGTAAAAAGGCTCCCTTCTAAAATGCATCTGGCATTGCAGGCTGAAAGGTCAGAGTCGCCCATCTACCACCTCTGCTCTTTTTCTACGTGCAAGTTGTTTTACATAGCAGAATGCTGTTGTTGTTGTTTTTTTTTAAATGATATTCCTCCCTTACCCCATGGTATCTGAAATTTACAGTTCTTTCTTGAATATACAGCTATACAGCGGTACCTTGGTTCTCAAACGTAATCCATTCCAGAAGTCCGTTTGACTTCCGAAACGTTCAAAAACCAGAACACTTACTTCCGGGTTTTCAGTGTTCGGGAGCCGGAATGTTCGAGTACCAAGGCGTTTGAGAACCAAAGTTCCACTGTACTGTATACAAATTACTATATCAGTTGTATAGTAATTTTCTGTGATGTGCCTGTTCTTAGCTTGTGGTGTGATTTGGTGTGATATTTGAAGAGATGAGTTCGTAGTCATTTCTTGCAGCAGGAAACTGGATGAGGTTATTTTTAGCTCTTTTCAACCTCTGGGATTCAGGCATATTACATGCATCACTTTCCTCTCTCCCTTCCCTTTTCTAAACAAGTAACAAGGATGCTGACAAGTCCATTCAATTGGAACCTGTGCATCTTTACTTGGAAGTAAGTTCTTCCTCAGTGGGGCTAACTCCAAATAAGTGTGCTTATAACTGCAACTCCTACCTTTTGGCTTATTGGATGTGCCCAAGATGGTATAAGAAATAACAGAAAAGCAAAGTGGTTTCTGGACAGTTATACACAGCAAAGTCAGTATCATTAGTAGTAGTTGCAGTAGCAGTAGTTGTATATATATATTTATTTATACCTCTCCTTTTTCCCTAACAGGGACTCAAAGCAGCTTACAGATAAAATAGGAATAGCTAAAAACATTGGGGGGGGTCTTTAAAACAAACATTTACAGAATTAAAACTATATATTAATATAAGAGATATATTTTTTTTTAAAAAAGCCATGCGGATAATGACAATAAAAACAGCATAGCCCAGGCCTTTCATTAACAGCAGCTGGTGTAAGAAGGTGTTTTTCACCTGCTGGTTGGAAGGACAGCAAGAAGGGAGTCCGTCTAATGTCTCTAGGGAGGATTTTCAAAGTCTGGGAGCAGCCTACATCAGTATACCAGAACCAAAACTTACAGCCTTACCAGTTGCCATTACTCATAAATCACAAAGCACTTAGTTGATTAATCTTCCACTTATACAAATATGGAGTTTCTAGCCTTAATAAGATTTGGTGCTACCAATGTGAGTCACAGTAGGAAGAGGGATATCATTTGGTTTTAGGGCTTCATTGTGACTTTTATTGTAGCTTGTATGTTGCCCTGAACATATGAAAAGGCAGGGTATATCTGATAGATGCAGAATTGGAGGCTGGGTCAGAGAGCCAATCAGTGTTCAACTTGCAATCAGGAGCAATAATTAAATTAGGCACTCATTTCCATTGATGTTTCCAATGACCTAGATCTCCTCGTGAATGTTGTCTTGTATTCATGCAGCTTTTCATTCAGTTTTTTTCTGGGTCAGGCCCTTTATGTCTTTAATGTCTGTGTTAGCTTCCACTCAGACATCCCCGGCTCAGTGTTCCCAGAACACTGCTTTGCATATGAACAATTGGTGCAAGAACTCTTTATCCCCACATGAAGGATGTGATATTATAGGAGCAGTGGCGTAGCATGGGTTTTCAGCACCCGGGGCAAGGCAAGTAATTTGCACCCCCTAACCCGTGGATTTTAGCACTCGAGTCTCTTCCGTGCCCCCCCCAGATGTTACGCCAGGTGCACCCCGCACGCTACGCCACTGCTCCCACCACAAGTCTTCAGGACAGCCATCCGAAGGCTGGCGCGGGGAGAAGGTCTCTAGACCCCACCGCCAGGCTTCGGAGCAGCCTTCCGAAGGCTGGCAGTGGGGCGGAGAGACCTCCTCCCGCCGCCAGGCTTCGGAGCAGCCTTCCGAAGGCTGGCAGTGGGGCGGAGAGACCTCCTCCCGCCGCCAGGCTTCGGAGCAGCCTTCCGAAGGCTGGCGGCAGGAGGAGGTCTCTCCGCCCCACCGCCAGGCTTCGGAGGAGGTCCGAGGACAGTGGGGAAGATGCGCTGCGCTTCCCCGCTGTCCCGGAGATTTCCCTATGGACTTTCGTCTTGTGAAGGGCCGGCCAAACGCGCGCCCCCCAATGTTGCGCCCGGGGCGGCCGGCACCCCTGGCACCCCCCACGCTACGCCACTGTATAGGAGTTAGCATGGTGTAATGCAGCTCTCCCAACCTCATGACCTCCAGATGTTTTGTACTATCATTTCCATCAGGGTGCAATTTCCACTCTGCCAATGTGCAGGGATTTATGGCAGTTGTAGTCCAGGATCACCTGGTGGGCTTCAGTTTCTCTACCCCTGGCTTAGAGGTGTACAGGAAACCAGCAGACTTGCACAGGTGCTCACAAGGGATATCAAAATCGGTGTTTACCTCCACACAGAAATTTGAAATGTGGTGCGCAAGCAATACAGGGAGAAGTATCAAAGTCTGAAAACAGGGCTTTTTGATCCTTCACAAGCCCTGTTCACACAGCAATTCCATGTTCAATGAATGTGTGAACTGTGATTATGCCCGCTTGTATGCATGTAGTCCCTGTTCATGGGTACAGCCAACGTTAAAGATATGGGCAGTGGATGCAAGTCCATTCCCCCTGCCTCCACCTCATTCAGTGAAAGTAGAATGGTTGTGAGTATAGAACTGCAGCCAAAACCTGGATCATGAAGGCTGTCTGATGACAGCTTGCCATGGCATGAAACAGACAGGACCAGTGTCAACTGCAACAAAATGTTGCAATGTCTCCTCAACATTCCTAACAGATATGCCCCCATTCCTGATTCCAGCTGGCTAGTCCATCAAAGTAACACATTCCCACCCTCTTCTATTTTTCCTTTTCCAAACAACTCAGCATTCTGTGGCTCAGTCCTCATTAGACTGGTTTGCCCCTTAGGGATTTTGTAGGTCTGCAAAATTTAGGGTTATCCTAAGCAGCTGATACACATGCGCCTAGTTTTGGCACTCACCACCTGAGTTTGCTACTAGAGGGAGTGCCGTAAGGCAGTGAGAGTTCTGTGTCTCCCTTATACACTTGAATCCGCCTTGGATTGGGAGGGGCCCCAATTTCTAGTAGTAAGCAAAACAATCTAGTTCCACTAACGTGTTGTTATCACATTCTTTGTTTGAAGCTGTTCTCTGAGATTACATCCAAGTCTGTTACGAGACTTCAAAGGCAATGTAATGGTTAGTTTCTCTGGCATCTCTACAGAGAGGCAACGTGTAAACATGTTTCTATCTTTAAACAGCATTAATTATTTTCTGATATTCAGAGGGGACACAAAGAGAAGGAAATGGCCTGTCTCAAGGGTTTTTCTTACAGTGTTGGGAATACAGTGAAACATTTTTCATGTCAGTATGAACACTCTGCTGTGTAAATTTTCTTGTAGCAGAGTCTGCCTACAGCAGAACCAGTCAAGGGAAAAGGTTTATATAGTTAATCCCATTTTGCTTTGTTTAGGCTGCATCCTAGCCACACTTCCTTAGCAGTAAGTCTCATTGAAGTCAGTGTGGCTTGCTTCTGAATAGATGTGTATAGGATTGCACTATTAGTCATATCTGCCAGAGATGCAGTGAGGACATTTTCAAGTTGAGGAAAAACTCTTCCAACACATGGACAGTTTTGGTTCAGTCTTCAGCACCAGCTGAAAATGTCTAGAATGGACAGGAGAGAAGGAGCACTGGGCTTGTACACCTTTAATAGTTGTGTGCAAGAGGGAGTTTCAAAAGGTGTAGCTTAAAACGATTTATCAAAGCTGCAAAACTTCTCTTTTTCACCTGGCCACCCTAGAAAAGGGAAGCTCAATGAGTATGAAGCTATCATAGGTATCTTTGTTGGTCCATGGTGGGATCCACAGAAAAACAAAACCTTTATTAGAGCCATTTCAAATATTGCAAAGTATTGCAATATTGCAATATTGTATTGCAATTTTGTTTTGCAATATTGCAAACTTTTGAGTTCTTCAGAACTCAGGTAGAATGTTATGCAACATTCCTGGGGAACATTGCATAAAGGCCCACCAGGGGTCCTAATTAGGCCTGTGAGACCATTTCTCCCAAGTCATATCCACCCCTAGCTGATTTTCAAGAGAAATCCAGCATGCATCAAGATTTGAGCTTTTCATTTAATCCTGATGGGCATGTCTTTTGCTGTGGATGCTCAGTTCAGTTTTCATTTCCATCCTGTGTCTACCTCAATGTTTGGATAAGAGATGGCTTTCTGTAGGTCAGTGTGGTTGCTGGAATTACATAATATGGCCTTTCCCCTTCTAAAATGTGCTTTTCAAATGTGGGTTGTGCATGGTCTCTTAATATAGCTTTGAAAGACTTCACAAATGCAAACAGTGAAGTACAAATAATTCATAAGAAGACATGTCAAATTGCTGCACAGACTTTACGCAGAAAGTGAATACCCATCTGGATTAGGTCAGTTATGCTTTTCAAATATGCTCTGTATATCCTACATAATCTATTTACAGAAGACAATATTAAATATATAAAGAGAATTCTGGCATTGTGTCACCTGTACCTGTGTCATCAGTTTGTCAGTGACCAGTTGGTGGGTAATGCAATTCCTGAGATTCAGAAGGAGATGGCTATGCTATTGATGTTGAAACCTGGAAAAGACTTATCTAAACTCCATTTTATATGTTATGCATATGAACCTATCCAGACCCTTAGCACTTTCTAAGAGGCCCTTCTCCAGGTGGCCCTCTGAGGGAGGCTTGGAGGGTGATGACAGAAGAGGGGGCATATTTAGTTGTGGCTCCCCATCTGTGGAATCCTCTCTCTAGTGAGGACTGCCTGGCACCTTCACTGACATCTTTTGGGCACCAGGTAATGACTCACCTTTTCTCCCAGGACTTTTAATTGACTGAGACAATGTTGTTTTGTTATTAGTGTGCTGCCAAAGCCTCCTGTGGCTGTTATGGTCATTGTTTTGTTTTGATGGCACAATGTATGGGACTAGTCCATGACATCTAGAGGACACCAGATTGCGTAAGTCTAACCTACATTTTGTCTCCTTTGTTTACTGTACTGTGATACACATCCAGATTACTTGTTTCTTTTATCCACAGTGGGTTAAATTTTATTGACCTGATGGTTCGGCAGGGGAACATTGACAATCCACCCAAAACTCCACTTGTGCCTGGATTTGAATGCTCTGGGATCGTAGAAGCTCTGGGTGATAATGTGAAAGGCTATGAGGTAATCTCATATGTATATCTGATTGGGACGTTGGCAATGTATTTATTAGATATGATCACATATCAGTTGTGGTGGGTAGCTCAAGGAAAACTTCAACTTGGTATGCCACAGAAGTGAAAAATTCACATTCAACGATAGGGATTGTTGATAAAGATGTTGAAAATCAAAATGACCCATATGATGATATCATCATTATTTTTGACGTTCAGGTGATGTAGCCAAAATGGCACCACCTACAGACAAGAGGGAGGTATGATGACACTTGGAGGTGTGCAAAATCACTGAGGTAGATAAAAAATATCCAGATGAGGACTAAGTGTGCTCAGTGGTTACAGAATGCTGATTGACTATTTGTGGCAGTGGTAGACAAACTGGGGGTGGGGGGATGGAATAAAGTTTCCTGAAGGGAGGGGACTGAACAAGAACAGTCCACACTGCAGCCTTTTGTTATAGGCCTCACTTATTCTATTTCTGATGTTCAGGTATGAGTGTCATTGCTTCTGTAGCTGATACAGCAAAAATGGAGGCACCATTGCCTCCCATTCTGCACATGCTCTCAAGTGCACTAATTTGTGTCCCCTCAGCTCAGTGCCCTGTGTGGGGAACTGCCTGCACCACCTAAATCTGGCACTGCATGCCCTGAAGTTCTGAAGGGGGCTCCTTTCATGATCAGGTTCCTGATCACAGGCAAAATACCTGACCCAGTAACCAATCACAGGCAAAGTTTTTAGTTGGGTTCCCTATCACTTGTAGGGTTCCTGATCATGGAGAGGTTTCTGAGCGTGTGTGTCAATGGAGTTAACAAGACATCAGATTTTTGTGCTTAGCACATGAAGTTCAAGAGTGAAGAGGGAAGGGAATCAGACAGGCAGGGACATCGTGGGCAAGGCCTGTAGGTTTGCATTTGACCCCCCCCCCCCTACACATTTTTTGTCCTCACATTCAAGCTGAACTCTTGAGGCGGGATTTCAGTAGCTTCTAGGGTCCTCTAAAACAGCATGTTCCTCTTGAAAAATATTTGAGCATCAATGTGAAGATTATCTATAGCAAAACCTGCAGAGAACATTACTGAATAAATTATCTTTATTCTTATGGACTTCAACATAACATGCTGAGCATGATATATAGAATAACAATTTCCATTTTTTAAAAAAGGATTTCTACTGCATCATATTTGAAATGTCCCTCTCCACCACCAACCTTTTCTTCTGGTGTAGTATCTCTTTGTTTGTAATTGAATTTCAGCCAGAAGAGTAATATGAATTGCTTTCCTATTTTAGAATCTGTCAAAAGGAAATGATAAAGTTGGTTGTAGGTATGAGAAGGCAATGATATAGTTTGCAGTAAAAATACAATCTATACTAAAACACACACACACAACACACATACACTTGTGATAATTTCAAGATAATTCCAGCAAAGTCCAAAAATGTCGCTAAGAACTTGAAAATATGCACTGATATAACACTAGGAGTGATCAGAGAAGATGAAAAAACCTGTTCATTGAGGTCAGTAGGATAATTTGCTGCTCTCCTCTATTGCAACTTTTCTAAGCTTTAGGGATTGGCGGGATTTTGAGATAATTCATTATCTACAAAGGAGCTGTGCAGTTCCAATTTGCCTGTCCTTTTTTTTAAAGGCAAGTTATAAGAAACCTCCCTGACCTGACTGAATAAGAGCTATAGAGAAACATAATGATATGAGACAGGCATGCAGTTAAATCTTCTAACATGTATATTTTTACTTTAAATTAGTTGCAGCGGGTTCTATATTGATTGAAATAGCTGTGTTGGAGGCTGTTGTTTAACACTGTCCAAGGAGTCACCAACATTTTAGGCCCTGGGCACATCTGCAAACCAAATAAAATTTTATGGGCATAGCAAGCACACACTTCAACATAGTCTGTTAACTATGGTAGATGTTTATTTCAAGCCTTCTTTCTATTTTTAGTGGGAAATGGGTAGGCACTATGGGAAATCCACAGAGGGAAAGTCTTTATGGGCACAACTTGATATTTGAGGCAAGAATTAAAAGCCTTGAATCATATTTCTTATCCCAGACCACTGTTTTGGCAACATGTGTGTCATTTGATCCTTATATGCTAGACATACACTCAATGGCTGGTAGGTAAATGTGTGAACTGTTCCCCACTGGGAACAATTGTGCCTGCCTGCAATGACATAAAAAGTTCCCTGTTGAGCTTTCCATTCCTCTGTAGCCATGTTGCCAGGGACATCCTGAAAGCTGTAACCCGAATGTGTGTTTCCCCCCAAAATGTCTACAGATTGGAGACAGAGTCATGGCTTTTGTCAACTACAATGCCTGGGCAGAAGTTGTGTGCACACCTCTTGAATTTGTGTACAAAATCCCTGATGATATGAGCTTTTCTGAAGCTGCTGCTTTTCCTATGAACTTTGTAACTGCATACATGATGCTCTTTGAAGTCGCCAACTTGCGAGAAGGCATGTCGGTGCTGGTTCACTCTGCAGGTGGCGGTGTGGTAAGTTGGCTAAACTTTTGTCCGAAAAGGAATTATAAGTTTCAACCTGTGTGTCAAATTTCAGTCAAACCTCAGCCCCCTCTGAGTGGTTTGTTTTTGTTGTTTTTTGCCTTGCTGGAGTGTTTCCTTAAACTCTGACGATTCACTCCCCAGAAGGAGAGAGATCAAACTGGATGGTTCTTGAGTCAGGATCCCCTCAACTCAATCTCAACTCAACAGCCAGTGGGTGGAGGTTTGCCTCTTCTGTATCTGACAACCACTGCCTCCACCCCATCACTAAAAGAAATAACCAACCTGAAAGATTTGGGAAGGTATTTGGAAAAGAAGACTGCAAGCTCTGGGGGCCCATCATCACTGTCTGCCAAAATCCTGACTATGCAGGCTACAACTGGCCCTAACAAGGATAAAAATCATTTTAGCACAAAATCTCTTTAGCCCCAAATAATTGTGTTTAAGATGAATGACCCATTGCAGTAAGGGACTGGAATTTATAATCTTATTACAGCTCAGTACAGTACAGAGGAGCTCTGTTTTATTCTTGTTGAATGTTTTTTTAAAAAAAAAAAACCCAAGTGTGGGATTTGAAAATAACACAGAGCTTTAAAAAATAATGTTGGGCTTAGGGACTCCACAGAGCAATTGTGGTCCGTGTCAGTGTGTTCTTTAACTTAAATAGACAGTGCTTTACAGGAAGCAGAAGGGCAGATCCTTGCCCCAATGAAATTGCAAATCATGAGGCACATGTCCAAAAGAGGGGAAGAGAAAGAGCCTTTGGAATACACTGCACATTTCTAGTTATGCTTTTTAAAAAGAAAAGAAGCAAATTAAAGGAAAAGAAAGGTATCATGAGACTGGAAAAGGTGCAAAACAGGGCAACAAAGGGTTGCCCAGAATGGGATGTGGCCCTTGGGCTGAGAAACATTCCTCCTACCCTTGTGAAAGCCTCTCTCTTCCCACAGTGCATAGAGGATCCAAATCTTTCTCCCTACCCCAGCACATCCCGCACCACTTGCTATTTAGTTTTTTTATTAAAAAAACCACAGCTACTTGATGCCAAACTGCATAACAAACATCACATCTAGTCTGACCCTGACTGACAATAATTCAAATGCAAGTATCCCTTCAGTGTGTAATTAACTTAAGGAGTTCACTGTCACAAGCTGTAGTGATGGCCACGACCTGCTATTTAGGGAAGCCACTTAATATATCACGAAAGGGTAGGAAATGAATAACAAAAAAGGAGGGCAGGAGAGGATTTGGATTTGCATAACATTTTCATATGCTAATTTATGTGAATAGATGCAAATGTAGAAATAATTACTATATTTTATTATTATTTGCGTTTTTAAAATGTGTCAAAGTAGCTTACAGAATATTAATATTTGTATCCACTTATCAAACATTTAAAATCAACAACAGATGATATAACACAGGAATAATAAAAGTGCTCATCCGTCAACAAGAATAAAAAGGGACAAATCCTACTCCACTAAATGTTGAGCATCAGACCAGGCCTGGCTTATTCCACATTATTGCTAAATTGAGATCCAAAAGCCTGGGTAAACAGGAACTGTGGTGGGCCACTTCAAGGCCCCTACTCTCCAGTCTTGAGAGTTATTTATCTTTAAATGGAACTTGGACCAGAAAACCATTCAGACAGGATTGCCTTCTGTACAGTAGAACACATTGCCAACATACACTAGGTGGTTCATCATTCTCATCCAGGAGAGCTGCTCTTCATATGTTCATATGATTCATATGTTCTTAATTGTACACCAGGATGGGTTAAAACCTAGTTTTACAAAACCTTCCTACTTTTAAATTCACTCCACCATCCTCCCGAATCTGAGCAGTAAAGAAATTATTTAGGGGTGTTGGCATCCAGCTAAGCATTAGAGAGAATGAACTGCCAAAGTCACAAGAACATTAAGCCAGAGGCTCCCACACTAAATCTCCACATATTAATCCACTGCAACAACTTTAGCTGCACATAAAGTTCATTATGAATAATGCAGGACAACAGGCCTTGGAAATGGCTTCGGTTTAGACGTTGCTGGACTTCTCCTGATAATAAATTCAAGGGCCTTGAATGTACCCACTTTGTTCCCAAATGTCATGGGCATACTGAAATGTCCAGAAAAATCAAGGGGGTCCCTGTGGCATCAGAGCATTGATGCTTGTTTTGTTCACATCAGTGCAAAATTCAGTTTCCCTGCTTAATGCATTTTAAGCATCTAAGGGCACGTTTGCTTTCTGAAAAATCTGATGTGTTGGAAGCTATAGCCAAGGCCTCTTCTGAGTTTTGTGAAGACCTGAACAAACGTGGATTAGTAGAGCCCACAATTGTTGCATCCTCCCTGCTTTGTAGTGCAATAAAAAGACAGAAAGTATATTTCTTAACCCAGAAGTTTTCTGATGTCCAGAAAACCAGTGTAGTGTAGTCATTACAAATTGGACTTGGGGTATCTCCTTCCTGTTCCTAATGTCCCCTTCTGGGAACAGGATTTGAGCACACCCACAGCTTTGATTCCAAGTGTTGAAAAGGAATGCTTGAAAGGCCCAATTGATTTTGGGGGTTGAGCATACACCAGGCTACTCATTCATCTGTACCAAGGAGGGCATTGAAAGGTCTGTGTGCTCTTTCATTCTAATTTATTGCTATGTCTGGCTCTCAGAGGAAGAGATCAATGTAAATCACAATATGCCATGCTGATTATACCACTTGGCCTTCAAGAGGCTTTCTTCTCTTCCATTTGGGACCTTGACTGGCACACCACTTAGGGGAGCTCTTAAGCATTGCAGGAGCTGTTCCGAAACACTTGGTTAACCTCCTATGCCATCACCTGAGCTTACCCATATCACTGACTGTGCGGGGAAAACATTGGTGCAATTCTCCTTTGCCTCTGTGACTGAAGCCTAAAGGGAAAAGAGGAAGACAGACTTAAGGCCTCTCACCTACTCAATTATCACACAAGGGTTCTGGCTAACTATTCTAATTCCCAACCTCCACCCAGTCAACTAAAGTTCTGAACAGAGCCTGTGCATACACAACTGTGGCTTCATCTGTACCATGCATTTAACGCAGTATGATACCAAAGCCACAGCTCCCCTCCCCCAAAGAATCCTGGAAACTGTAGCTTGTAAAGGGTGCTGAGATTTGTTAGGAGGCCCCTGGGAATTGTAGCCCTGTGCCAACAGGGCTACAATTCCCAGAGTTCCCTGAGAAGAGAGATGGATTGCAAATTTCACTATGGATGCAAATAGCAAACCAATGGAAGGGGGACCATGTAAGAATGGAAGGGGTTAAATACCCCTTCCCCACCCATTGCAGTCTTGTTGCTCAACCCCCCCCCCAACAGCTGATATGTACACTAATTGTGTTCATGCCATTAATGTAATGTCTGTTGTTGTTGTTTAGTCGTTTAGTCATGTTTGACTCTTCGTGACCCCATGGACCGGAGCATGCCAGGCACTCCTGTCTTGTGCCCTAAATCAGTTTCAGTCCAAGAACAGGGTTTAACAGAGTGACTATTGACATTTTTTTCCATTCAAATATCATTTCCCTCAGGAACTAAAATCAAAAAGAGATTCATGCAGAAGCATTGATTGCTACCCTATAGGAGCAACGTGATCTCCAGTTTCAAGTTTGACTCAAAACAGTTTGAGCTGACTACAAAGGGAATGTCATATGTTTGAACTACAAAACTTAGCTGGGTCAGAGTGCAGCTTTGCTTCCCTTTTTGTAAGAACCATCAAGTAATGTTGTTGCCTTCCTGCACATATTGAATATCCATTGTCAGTGCAAACTTGCTGAACCTAGAAATCCAATGCATCATACTTAAAGCCCATATGTGTACATTTTAGTCTGCATTTTCAAAACACTTGATGGAGGTTTTCCTTTTTAAAAAATATAATTAGGTCTTCAATCAGGGTGCTATGCTAATATCACTTTAAAATCATTATAATTTTGACTGTTCCGTGGCTGTTGTCTGGAAGAAGACTCACTTTACACCTTTAAAAACAGAATCTGAGTTAGGTTCCTCCTGGCCTGCAAACCTGTAGTGGGCAAGATATTCATTCAAACATACAACCCTCCCACCTCACTTGAAGTGGTACAGTCCAGCAATAGATACGTGATCAAGTGTTTTGTCTCTAAGATATTGGAGAAGGCCAAAGGGGTGGACACAAGTAAATGTGTTTGGGGATCCTGGACAGGGAGAAGTGCAGTATAGAAAGAACAGCTGGGTCTGTGCACAGCTGCCCCAGGTGGTGAGTTCCTGAACTACAGGTGGTAGCTTCTCGCTCATCATTATATTCATTTGATTTAATACATTGATTTCCAAACTGAATTTCTCATGGACCATGTGAAATTCACTGAGAGTTTTGATGGATCACTAAAAGAAAGAAATCTGCCTATTTTAGCAATTGTAATGTAGTGTGCTAGATGCTGTGTGACTTTAAATGTATTTCATTGCTTCTTTTATTTGTTATATTGCATTTTATTATATTACACCTTGAATTTATGGATTTTAAGTGTTCCTCACAGACATGCCACATCTCTCCTAAATGAAACTCAGAAACCGCTGGTGGTCTGTGGCACATAGTTGGGGAACCTGTTATTTATTGAAAGTATTACTTTCCTATCTCTAAAGATTTTTCAATGTGGCTAACAACATTTTAGAGAAACAACACAAATATATATATATATATATATATATATATATATATATATTCAAAAAAGGAAAATTTAAAACAGAAGAGACTCGATCAATAACACCAATAATATCAGCTTCCATTAAATGCTAGAGAATTCCAAAATGAAAATTGATGAAACTGGATCCTGAATTTTAAACACCCATGTATTCTTCTCTGGATGCTCTTTACACATCAGCATTCAGAATAGCTGAGTCCATCTGTAGCTGCCCATTGTGCTGCTGGCAGCTTTTGAATGAAGTATCTTCAGAAGCTGGACTAACACCACGAACTCAGGCTGGCTGTTGGAACGTCCTGGCTATCCACTTGAGCCTTTCTTGAGCAACAAGGTCTTCCTGGTCTAGAAAAGAAACCCAATTCCCCCATTGCTTGTCTCATTGCAACTTGCAGAAGGGGACATATGACTTCGTTAGCAACTGAGAGGGTCTAAACCAAGGGGTCCAAATAAATAAAAGATAGATAAAAGACTCCATTTGTCAGAATAGCTAATGCAGTGGTGCATTTGCAGGGACAAGCTGTTGCTCAGCTCTGCTCAACAGTCCCCGACGTTACCGTGTTTGGAACAGCTTCTTCCTTCAAGCATGAGGCAATCAAAGATTCTGTAACCCACCTGTTTGACCGAAATGCAGATTACGTCCAAGAAGTTAAAAAGTAAGAGATTTGCTTTATTTTACTTGTTGAGAATAACTATAAAAGCTAGCAAAGTGTTATTCATGCTCAAAGTAGACCTGCTGAAATTCATGGGCATAACTAACTTGGTCTGTTAATTTCAATGGGTGTACTCTGAGTATTTATTTATTATCTATTATTATCTAGTTTAAATCCTGCTCTCCCTTCCAGGTAGAGTAGAGCTTAGTTGGATACAACCTAAAATGTGAGCTATGTTCAATATATGATTTCTGTTGTCCTATTTTGTAGGCTTTCATCATACTTATAGGTGGGTGGGTTTATAATCCATTGAGAATTATGGGATGGCGCCCTAATTGTGGAAGGCTGTCCCCAGAAAACCACACCTGGCACCTTTGCAACCTGCTTTTAGGCACCAGACACACGCATTCTAATTTACACAGACTTATGACTTTTTCACAGGGAGGGTAATTGATGTCTCTTTGTTCAGCTCATCCTTTAACTGATGTGGGGAGGACTTGCTCCTTTTAACTATACTGCCAGATGAGTATTTTAGTTTTTGTTTATTATTTTTATCTGCTTTTAATGTTTTTGTTTTATTTTCACCATGTACCATAAGTTGCTTTGAGGCACCTGAGTGCAAAACTGCAACTAATAAACACCATAAATATAGATTACAGCAGCAAATCCCATCAGTTTTTCCAGCTGCTGTGGCTATCACAGAATGACCGCTTAACTATCTTTGTGCTCCAGCAGCTTTGCATGCTACGAGCATGATCCACTTACACCATGGATGCAGTGTCTGTTAGGAAGGATGCCAAGATGTCTCAATAGAGCCCTGCTTTCCCCCTTTCACCACTTACGCATGTGCCTTGGCACTCAAGCAGGCTGCACAAGAGACTAGAGAAGATCTGTGTGCTTGTCCATTCCCCATGTAACCTTCCTTGCCCATGCCTTGCAAGTGACTCATGTTCTAGGAACTTCCATGAGGTAGCAAGGAAGGTCTGAGATTTTGCCCTTATATTCTTAGATAAGCATCAGGACTGCTCTTGAGGACGACAAAGATATTGGATGAACTGGCTCTAAAGAGGATGATGTCTACATGAAAAGTGCTTTTTTAGTTTCTGAAAGGAAAGGCTAATCATTGTGCTTTTACAAGAGGAAGCTCATCAAAAGATGATATTATTAGCTTACACTCCTTTTTTATTGCTTGGGGCAAAGGATTATATCTTTCAATAAAATTGTTTCAACTTACTAAGATGAAAAGAGGTGGAAAATCCAATTGACACCTGTGAAAATGCAAACCAGTACCTCAGTTGAGCTAAGTGGGCAGGGGCTCAGGTTTCTCCCTAGGGCATTCTCAAACTAAACCAGAATGATGAGTTGTTATTTCTGGAAGCAGCATTTGAGATCTCCAGAGTCAAGTGAAAGGAGGTTTTCTTCTTTGTCATAATTTGCAAAAATGGCATTGCAATTTAGGGTATTCTTTCTTGATACTCTGCCCCCATTCATTCTGCTGTCAAGTAGAACATATTCAGCAATCACATCTAGCATCATGGCAAGCAACCTGGGCACTTTACTGTGCATGACAAAAGACACAGAGGTGGATGAGGTTCAACCTATTTTCTCACTGGGAGGGGCGGGGGATCCTCTGACCCTGGAGATGAGTCCCCAGAGTACCTCTATCTCCTCAGCCTTAAAGAAGTCAAAATAATGTGAGGTCCCTGTAGCCAGCCTGCCAACGCCTCTGTAGAGGCACAGCCAACCATACTTGGGGGCTGGTCAACTTATTTTACCTGTCCTTATTTTATTTGTAAGCTGCCTTTGAGTCTCCAACAGGGAGAAAGGTGGGGTATAAAAAATATATCAAGAACAACAACTTATTTAAGGCTTCAGTTGGCTGTTGCATCATTTGGAGACAACAGCTCCTATGGGTGCCTTAGCAGGCCTTTTTGGAACTGTCCAAGGTCCTGTTCCTTTCTGTTTTCTGACTTGAATTGACTGTAATCAGACACTGCCTGCTTATCCAACAAGCCTTATGCTCCCATGGAACTGAGCAATCAGCCTGCTTTATGTGGTGCTGAAATGTCACATGGTGTATAATAGCAAAGGGTTTCATGATGTCATTGCACAACCACAGGAACATATTGCAGCTTGCAGTCATCCGACTTCTGGTTGAGGCCTCTCTAGTATTCCATATTTTCCTAAATCACCCATCTAGTGGCAGGTGCTCTTCATCTTTCAAAAAAATCATCTTTCAGGCCACAAAGTTTAGTCTGTGCTATGACTATAGGTGCTATTATCTAATTTCAGACAGTATCATTGCTATAAAATAAATGCCTTTTGTGTGGATTAAAAAATGTTTGGTGTACCTTATGCCTTTCAGTTTCTCTAGGGTGCAATTATCCATTTTAGCTGCACCAATCAACTGTTTAATTAAAATTAGCTTTCTCTCTCTTTTTTTTACAACTGCTATGATCAGTGACACAAATATAGTTTATAATTGCAGAGTGCAGTCAATCTGGCCTATTGCCAGGATTTCACAGGTTTGGTTAGGATGAAGAATTATTAAACAAAACAAAAAACCAGAAATTGCCATTTAAGCAAGAAGGGGAATACAGTTTGAATCCTGGCTTTTTATCCTTTAAGGCAGATCTGGGAAAACTTATTCAGCCTAATGGTCACTTCCCTTTCTGAATAATCTTCTGGGGACCTTATGCCTTTGGTAGGCTAAACCAAAATGGAAAGTGGGTGGAGCAATAAATGTTAATGCTGTCTCCAACACACACACACACACACACACACACACACAAATAGGCAAATTCTGGGGCCACAGAATTCTTTTGGCATCATGTCACCTTAGGCAAAGTATTCTTACTTTTAAGTGAAATGTGTGGGTTTAAAAAAAAATGACAGGGGCACAAAAAAACTATTGTATGCTCTATGTGACTCATGGGCTGCATGCTGGCCAACCCTGCTCTAACCACTACACCACACTGGCTTGCCTCACTCAAAAAAGGGGGGACATGATTATGCAAAGCAAATGTCTGTGTTCAGTGGAGTCCTTACAATCAGTTGTAACTACAGTTACTTCTTAACTTAAAATGCTCACAATCCCTGCTTTTGTTGTCTTTATGCACTCCTATAAACTGAGCTGTAATTTATCTTTATTTCTGTGGTGACGGCCTCTGCTCCCATCCTGTCTTGTAAAATTGCAATAACAATAAATAATGACATTTTATATCTCCTTTCTTCCTCTGTAGTCTGCTGCAGAGGTTAACAACCTGTAGTTTTAACTTCCCTGGTTTGTTTCACTTAATTGTCTGGTTATAGTCCCATCATTTAAATTGGCCCAATATATACAGAGTCCATACCAAGTAGGTATAGGATTGCAACCTAAGTTACAAGGTGTCTAAGGAGACTCAACAAATCTTAATTGTATGGTTAATTCTAGGAATGAGAAGACTAATCCAGTCTAGTTCCATTCCATTCCCTTTCCTGATCCATTCTGTACCATTTGCACATAACTGTGCAGAACTTTAAAAATAACAACCCATAGGAACCCCTGATTTCGCCCCCTGTTATCATGTGAGTGTCATCTGAGCCACAGATTGCAGACTTTCTCAGAAGGCATAAGTATAAGTCTAACAAATGCGGCAGCTGCATTTAAATAAGACAGGAATGTTCACACTGGCAAGTGCTTTATCTATGGCCCTTGGCACATTTATGCATCTGTCTCTTAGGAGTAGGCTGTGGTGGTGAGTACTTGAACCATTTATTCCTTCTTGTGGTTCATGAGTCCATTTAAGTTATACTCAGGGTGGACCCACTGAAATCAATCGGCATGACAAACTTACATTCTCAATGGGTCTGCTCTGAATATGACTTAGCTGTATGCAGCCCCATTTTTAAAAGATGTGTATGGGTTTCAGTTCCTCAGAAAATCTTCCGAGGTCTATGGAATCGAAGGCAGCAAGCCGCATTGTCTTAATTTGTGTCTGTTGCTTTTTAGAATCTCTGCAGACGGCGTAGACATTGTCCTGGACTGCCTTTGTGGAGAAAATACAGGCAAAGGCCTCAGTCTTCTCAAACCACTCGGGACTTACATTTTATATGGTGAGTGAAAGTCAGCTGGCAAATAAACCCTCACCCGCTCCGCCAATCGCCACTCGATGGTAGCCAAATCAGATCGTCATTAGTTATCAATCTATGGTGTCTCATATGGTGGAAATGGATGACATCGACTCAGAACTGCTCTATGATGCAGTATGCATGAACAATCATTGTGGCCTCAGTGGACAAATACAACTATTATTATTATTATTATTATTATTATTATTATTACAAATATATGACACCCTTTTCTCCAAAGAATTCGTGGTGGCATACATGGTTCTCTGTCTCATTTTACCCTCAACCGAAAGCATCACAGCTACTGTTCTGGGAAGCAAGTGAAAATAATTCCATTCTGGCATTACTGTACAGAGAGAGACATACACAGACACATACATACATGGAAGAAGCGGGCAGCTTCAGGACATATGTGACTGGGGCTGCATGTTCACCTGTTCTTAATGCAGGAATACGCCTCTGAACATTATGGGACCATAGGTGCCATCAGCCCCAGTCAGCATCACTAACATAAAAGTGCTAATTCATTTGAATTGCCTCTGAGTCTGCTTTCATACTAATCCTTGGAGTTTGAACCTTGAAGGAACATAAGAGAAATTTACACCAGCTCTAGGGCATCTAGTTTACAGGCATCCTTTACCTTTTCATACAATGAGGGTATCCAGGGGGCAAAGGGGCAGTTGCACACAGGCACACCATTAACCATTATCACCAGATCAGTAGCTTTCATTTGGGGGTGGGTGTCGTGGAGAGAATAGGCTTCTAGCATTTGAAGAACCTGAGATATAGGGCAAAATGTAGGTTCACTATTCTTACTTTTTAAAATAAGAAACTCACCTGCTCCCTGATTCTGTGCTTTGCTTGCATTTCACCAAGCTGTAAGATTGTCGAGTCTTAAAATAAATATGTGAGCAGTATCTACTTCCTGCTACAATTCAGGATCCAGCTCAAGTCCCTCTTCTGGCAGCATCCCCTAGTTTAGCTCCCCGTGGTCTGTTCCAGATTCTGGATTGGGAGACACTGATCTCAAGTCTTGATTTGAATGCAGCCATCATTGCACGATTGACCCTGACAGCTGAGTCATGGAGGGGGATGCGGAGCAGAGAGCTGAGGCAGGATATAAAGCAAACCCAGAGAGGGGAAAAAGGCCCTGTCAATGATATCAAAAGGTTTAGCAGAAACCCCTCTCCTCACATTATCTCTCAAGGATTTCACTTCCCCTGCCTCACAAAGTATCCTTTTGGCAGCACAGAGAAAGCACCCTTCCCTGCCAAGAGAGGACCAAGGAATCTGGGCTATGAGCCCAATTTCTCTTTGTGCACAAAGGATGCTCTTGGAAGAAAAAACAGAAGGACCCCCTCCCCCCAATCTCTGAAAGAATTCTTCAGAATAGAATTTGGCTCTGTGGTTGTATGCCAGAGAGTGCACCATACTTAAGAGTTCAGTTCTCATCTACATTTGACAATGACAGCTCCCCCCTGCCCACTTTGCTGTTATTGGGCATTTAGTCATCTGGCAGTTCATGGGACTGGTGGGGGTGAAAGGCCCATGATGAGGTTGGCATAGCGTCTGTGGGCAGGCTCTGTGAGTGCCAGGATGTTCTCCCCAGAATCATCAGGCCTATCAAGCATGCTGGTTCACTTACCATCTTCCAACACAATTGGATTACTCTCTCTCCCCCCCCTCACAAAAGCAAATGACAAGAAAACACTCAAAACATAGCAGGCAGCATCCTTAGTTATTACAAATCAGTCTTTGATCATCAGTTCATACTGCTAGATTCTCCTAGTTTTCCATAATTATGGATGCATACAAAATAACTCGTTCATCTGGGATCTTGACAATATGTTTACACCAATAAAGCAGATGTTCTGCACCAGCTTTTCCCCAACTTGGTGTCCGCAAAATGGTCTGGATCAATAGTAGCAACAGGTGGTGTGTTCATACCAGAAAATCCTCATCCATGGGGAATAATACAATCCCCAAACATCTGGAGGACACCAGGTTGGAAAAGCCTGCTCTCTGCACACACATTTCAGTTAAAATATTTCTCAACTGCCCTTCCTCAAAAATATTACAAGTCAGTGTAATACACTGCCAAGCCCTGGCTGGTTCATCTCTGTTTCCCTTCACTGTCAAGGACATAGACTCTTTCAGAGACTTTAGTTTTATTTACAATTTATATGCCAACTATTACTGTTCTCAGGGTGTCTTAGATAATGGTAGAAATGGCTGTATTGGTTTTAGTTTTCTGAGTCTGTAACATTTTGCTTTTCATCTTATTTTTATCCCTTTTGGCTGTGAACACTATTATCATTTTTTAAACAACAACAACCAACCAACAAACAAAAAAACAATGTAAACAGTTGTAAAAAAAAACAGCAAGTGAAGGTAAATCTTTTCAAATACAAAATTCCATTTTTAATTCAAAGGAAAGTGAAATGTGTTTCAGCTATTAGAAATTGGAACTATGCTGAAAAACAAGTATGCAAGGCACTGTACTGTACTGGGGGGGGAGTATGTTAGACATAAACACAAAATCATGCAAGGCAGCTTTCCACAACCTGATGCTCTCCAGATGCTGCTGGACTACAACTCCCATAATCCCTTATTATTTGCCCTGCTGGCTGAGGTTGATGCAAGTTGTAGCCCCAAAGTTCTGGTGGGTACCAGCTTGGTGAAAGCTGGACTCTACCAGATGCCTCACTGCATATTTGAATGGACACAAATTTTCAGAGGTTTGCATGTGTTCTGAAACTGTGGACAGGATGTGCTATTCTTTCTCAGTACTACTTTCATAAAATCTTTACAGAGAACTGGAATGTTATTTTAAGATTTTGATTCGGATCTCCAGATTCTTAGGCCTAGTCCTCAAGGCACACAATGAGCAATATTTTAATTTAAAATGTAATTATCTTTCTCCCACCCCTGCTCTGGCCCTTATTTTTCTAGGCTCATCAAACATGGTTACCGGGGAAACCAAAAGTTTCTTCAGCTTTGCAAAATCAGTAAGTATAATAACTTTGTGGCTTGGCTAGATAGTGTTCATTTATATGTCACTAAATCATTGGCTCGGAAAAGAACTCTGAGCTCCTCTAGGGCTGGATCTAGACACATCAAAGAAGTGTTTCAGTTTAAAGCGTTGTAAATTTAAACAGGGAAAACAGGTAGAGGAAATGGGACTCCACATCACCATCTGGTGGCACAATGTTATGTCGCACATACAATGCATATAAATCGCTTTTTCTTTACCAGTCTAGCTGAGTCCTAGTTCAGCCCTACCACCACTAGTGCAGCAAGCACTCTTTGTTTTAACAGAATGGCTAACCTTTGCAGACTCAAAACCAGTGCACATGGGAGAATAATCTTGATTTCTTAAAATTAAATATTGCCATTTCTGGTGGTTGCCAGTTTTAGTTCTACTCAGAGTTGACCCATTGAGGCTAGTCATGTCCATTCATTTCACTGGGTCTATTCTGCCTAGAATTAACACTGGATAAAACTTTTTCGCTTTATACTTGCTTAAATAACTTACATGGGTCTGATCTTGTTGCTATTTGCTTGTCTCTCTAGTGGTGGCAAGTGGAGAAAGTGAACCCGATCAAGCTATATGAAGAAAACAAAGTTATGGCTGGATTTTCTCTCTTAAACCTGCTTTTCAAACAAGGCCGAAGTGGCCTGATTCAAAATGTAATGGACAAACTCTTAAAACTGTACAACGAGAAGAAGATCAAACCTCTCGTTGATTCACTATGGGCTCTGGAAGAGGTAGGATAATCACCTCTCTTTCATCTTACTCTGATAAATTTTTTTTTTAAAAAAATGCATCCCTGAATTAAGATACTTAGGCTGCAATCTTACCTGGTAATAAGATCAACTGAACACTGTGTAACTTACTTCTGAGGACACATGCGTAAGATTGCATTGTTAATTGTTTTCAGGAAATATGACATCTGTGCATATAATTTTGATTCCTCCAAATGAGCTAGTTTGAGAACTGGTGTTTTATATGTTTGCATTTATAATAAATATATGAATCTTTGGCTGGAGATGACTAGGCAGAATAATTCCATTTTGTAGTTCCCTTTTCTGATTCTGAACACTGATTTCTGTGAAAATGTCGCTGTTGATATGAGCTTTGACAGATTCTTACTGATTTTCATTTTGTTCAGTATAATCACAGAGACTTCATCTTGTTCAGTATTGTTGCACATGTTGGATGCTTTCACTCTGCATGTGCATTGATCTCAGTTTCACTGTGGAGGAATTGGCCTCTACAATCACTTGCGGACTCATTGTCCTGCATTCCTATGAATGAAAGAGCTGAGGCTAACAAAGGAGGGATTTAAGCAAAGGCAGTCACACATACAGCGTTTTACTTGGAGGTGAGAACCAAGATACCAGTCACAGGAAATGTGAGTTTTGAGAGAGAGGTGAAGAAAGACAGCCAAGGCCATAGCCAGAAGTGTCATGATGCAGGAGGCCTAAGGGGTTGGGGAAATTTATTTTTTAAAAAAATAATAATTTCTGCAGCAATCGCTGCAGGACAGGCAACACACAAAATCCAGCTAGCCTGATATTCTTTACAATTACCTAATTGCATCAAATGCCAGTGAAATAGCATTTAATTGTTTTCTTATTCATAGGCCAGAAAGGCAGGAACAAGTTTACCATTTAGTAAGCTATCAGGCAGCATTCTGCCTACACATTTTCCTTATCTCTCTATTAGTAAATGAGCTAGTGCTGGGATCTATTGACCATGTGGTGCTCTAGCTAATTTCAGCCTCTTAAAGACTTCTAGATGCAGCCTAGCTCCACCAACCCAGGCTAAGCAATTGGCACCTCCTGATCATAAAGGGGTATAGGTAGGATTGCCATATTCCCCAAAGTGAAAATCCAGTCAAAGTTGTTGAGCGGCAAACATCTCCCCTCAAAAACTATGTCTTTGGGGAGCGTTTTTCTAATAAAATTACCCTAGTTGCCATATGTACAGATTTTCCTGGACATTTTTCTGATTCAGCAAAAATCTGCCCAGACGCCATTTTGACAGTCCGATTCCCGAACATATGGCAGCCCTAGTATAGGACTTTTTTTCAGCTCACTCTTGCTTGAGCAGCAAAGTCTATGTTAGTTCTAATGTCTCTTGCATTTCTGGGCTTGCTTCTTAGTCCTCCGGTTGTCCTCCAGTCCTGCTTCCTGTTTTGCCTTCTAATTCTGTTCACTCTTCAGTCCTGACTACTGGCTTGAACCTGCTGCTTGGTTGCCATTGACTCTTGATTGCCTTTGCATGCCGGCTTCCAGTTCCCGACAGTATCGAGACTGTGGTTTTTGAGAGGCTCCCTGTGGCATTCAAGGCACTGTGTATCCTAGATAAGAGTCTCCTGGTATTGGGGTAGTGAAGGAAGCATGGATAATGAATATATAACACAGATTCCTGTTAGTGTGACTTGCAAGCAGATGCAAAGCAGATTTCAGACTCTGCTAGAATTCGCAGATTGGATTTGAAAGTAACATATAGGCCTGTAACCAGATGTTGCAGTGAGTCATCACACTGTTGTTCTTCAAGGTTCCAGCTAGCCTCAAACAGGAGCGTTGTAGTTCTGTTCATTTTTAAGGGGGACTGTAAGCAAAGAGACATCTTTCTCATTCTGCTCCCATAAGGCTTTCCCTTGATGCAAGATCATTTGGATTTTATTGTATAGGTAAATAGCAAGGTTGTGGAGAGTAGTGAAGATAGAAGGCATCTTTCCCCGCTTTCTTTCCAGTTGGGACATCACCGTATGGTGCAGGAAAGAGAGTTTGTGGTTTTCTGTTTAACTCTAATAGCCCATCCAGGATACTTTGTGTAAGCTGCTAGTTCTCATTGCACTGTTTTTGATTCCCCTGCCTAGGTTTTTCCCCATTTAATTTTGTGTGTGTGTGTGCTTCTGCAAACTTGGAGGGTTCCCCAAGTCTGCTGCTACCTCCCTCTCGTGCATGGATGGTACAGTTTTGGCTACATAAAGTTGGCACTGGGAAACTGAATTCACTTTTGGTGTATATGACACCTTCAGTTGCAGGTGGTACTCTGTGCTAAAATGAGAAATAGCATGTGCTTAGCCCTCTGGTTTACAGTATAAAAGTAAACTCACTGTTAGGGAGAAAGGGAAAGGGGAATGGGAGGCGAATCAGTTGGGAAAAGCCACAGTGAATACTAGTTACACTCATTTTTGAGGTGGTAAACCTTAGAATGGGAGAATGATCTATTTGCACAGCAAAAATGTCAACTCCTGGTATGACATTTACTTTAACCATCATGATAAGAATGAGATACTGAATTAAAGTACAGAAGACATAGATTCAGATTATTTATCAGTTTACACTTCCGCAACCATTACATTCAACAAGAAGGTAAAATAAACGCAAAGATAAATCCTTTTGACAGTTTAAAATCTCTGTAGTTACCTTCTGCAGAAGCTTTCCCTAGCCTTGAAGATTAAGAAATCAGTACATATTGATATTATTTTGTTATAGTTTTTATGGTTGATTTCTGTACAGCCTACACAGGACGAGCTACTGAAGACAGATATAGATATACATATAACGTGTGTATTGATCAACTTCTTCCTTGGAATATTGAGTTTTTCTAGCCAAAATTGGAAGCATGTAAACAAAAAATTGAATTGAATGCGCGAGCCATAAAACAAATCCAACCCAAACCCTGGGATCATTATATTCTTGCTGATGATTCCAAGCTGTAACATGCTTTACAAATTCCCCACTAGATCATGAGCAGTGAATAGGCTTGATAAATGAGCTAGGCTGCAATCTCAAACAGATTGTATTTGCATACTTCTCAGGCTAGTGTCAAAATGACAGGATAGAAATCTACCAAATGTTAAATGAATGTTGCCAAACAAATGAGGAGGGGCAGGGACGCTGCCATATAAGACTACCAACACAGCTTGTCTTAGCACTATTTACATATTTTAAAGGAGATTGTTGCCCTACCCTGAATCCCCACTTGACATCATTGTTGCCACCATTGAGCAAATAGGTAATGCCCAATGCTAGTCATACTCTGAATAGACCCATTGAAATTAAGGAGATTAATAAATTGATTTACTTTCATTAGTCTACTCTGAGTAAAACTTAAGTGCAACCCTGCATGTTGTCACAGGGATACTTTTTTCAACACTAAGAACCGCATCAACACCATACATTTAAAGCACTATTATACCACTTTAGGCAGTCATGGATTTCCCCCAAATAATCCTGGGAATTGTATTAACAGTGCTGAAAGTTGTTAGGAGATCCCTACAGAGCTGAAATCCCTAGAACTCCCTGGAAAGAGAGGTTGGTTTTTGAACAAAGATGGTTAAAGTTGTATAATAGTGCTTTAAATATATGGTGCAGATGTGGACTATGAATGCACATGCAGCATCATTAAAAATAGGAATTGGAAGAGTGGTTGAAACAGCAGCGGCAGATATGGTGCAAAAAGTGAGTGGTGAATTTACATCTAAATCAAGCCAGAGGAACAACAGACTATGAATGGATTTTCTTGTGATCAAATTAGTCAGAAGGTTTGCAAGCTAAGAGTGATTTTAAACACTGCTATCCACTATGACATCGGGTTCTTTCATTAGAGTTGCCACTGATACTTGAAAATTGACAGCCTTGCGTCCAGGTCTAGGTTTCAGGGTTGGGATTGCTTCCTGAAAAACATGATACATGTTACAGGGGCCTTGAGTGGAAGGAGTTTCTCAAAATAAACTGGAGACACTTTGCCCAAGGAGAGAGCTCTGCTTGTGCAAGGTTGCAATTGTGAGCAGTTCTCCCACTTCCTCAACATCTCCATGCCTCATTCCAGACTCCTCAGGCAGACCCACTGACCCTTTAGAGAAGATTTTCATGTGGTACATGGGACTCTGAAGAGAAAGGCACTGGAAATTCTCCCTCCACAAGTTCCCTTCATCTTGCCACAACTGTGACAACATTCACAGTTTCTGCTGAATGGGAGTCTCAGTCTCATTAGGTAACTAAGCAGGAGGAAATAGCTGCTGTTGATTTTGTGCAGGGGTCTGTCTTGAGCAGTGGTGCCTTTCAACCTACTAGGGGCATTCTTGTTCCAGCCAACCAGCCATGCCTCCCCTTCAAGCACTGATCACTCCAGTAGTGGTGAATGTAGTGGGATGACCCACCTGATACTGACACCAGTGCTGCTTAGCTGGATGAGTCTGGGCAGAGCTGCAAGGTTAGAGTTGCATGGGTGCATCCGTGGCAAAGCTTAATTGACAGCAGAAATCCCACTTGCTTGCCCAGTCCAAAAGACAGCCCCACTTGCCACACTGAAGTTGTGCCCACCCCATTCCCATATAATGAGGCCCAAGGCATTGTCTCCCTTGTTGAATCATCTTAGCTTGCTTAGCTATACACAGCACTTGTTGTACCTTTAAACCTTCTTTTGCCCATGTACCATGCGGATTTGAGCTTTAAAGGTTTTGGTGGAAACCATACTCCAAATTCAAGTTCTTCATCCTCCAGAGAAAGCCATGGAAAACTGTTGACTTGAGCAAGCACCAGGCAGAGTTCTATGCACAAATGCAGATTCCAGAGCACTAGTACAGAGAAGGACACAGGGTTGTATCCAGCTAAGTTCTACTCAGAGTAGTCCCACTGAAATTAATGGGCCTAGGTTAGCAATGTCCATTAATTTCAATGGAAATACTCTGGGTAGAACTAACATTGGTCTTAGGCATGGAAGCTCTTAGGCATGAAAGATATAGAACATGAGCAAGCATGGTCAAATACAGAGCTTTCAGGACCCTAGATAAGTCACTGAACTGATCATCCCGTCCAATCTCTTCTCTGCTCCAAGGATAGCCATCATGTGGCTTTGGACTACATCATATGCTTTGGACTACAACTCCCATTATCACTAGCCATGCTGCTGGGGTTGATGGGAGTTGTGGTTTAAAACACCTGGAGGGAACCACATTGGTGACCCTACAAACTGAACTCTTTTATATCTCCTGGCCCTGACAATCCCTGCTGAGCTTTGTCCATCTCCAAGAGTGGAAAGTCCAGGCCTAGGTCCTGGACCTAAGCACCCCGTTAGATAACAATTTCCAACTCGAACACTGCTTCTGTTGGTGATCAAAATCTGGGGAGCATGAAGTTTCTAATGAGTAACTCTGTCAAGTCAAGCTCAGGCAGTGCTGTCCTGGGCAGGCTGTGTGTCTTCATTCAGCGGCTTTGGTTTTCAAGGGCCCCTGGTTGTCAACTTCTGGCTTACTTACGGAGTTTGATGCCAAATGCTGGTGCTGGCTGTTCTATGTCTGTGGCTGAGACTTGGCTGCTGGTCAATGTCCAAGTCAAGTCAAACCAGTTCCAGTGCTGCAAGCTGGTCGCCAGGCATCTTTTTGCCTGCTGGAACATGGACAAATATCACATCTATCAAAGAGCAAGGAATAATCTTGTTCCATCAGTGGTGGTGGGGGTGGACTAATAACTATATTCGTTTGCATTGATTACAGTAGTGGATATTAATTCAATATATTGGCTGCATCATCACAATAAAGTTTACCCCATCAAGCCAAATGTTAAAAATAGAAAAGCAATTGCATTAATTGGAGCATTTCTTTTCCAAGGTGCACCTCATCTAGAGCTGAATTAATATAATGCACTCTTCTGTCACTCCTGATATTTCCATGACAGCATTTCCTTTCTCATGCAAATGCATTTATGGATGGGAAAATGCCAGAGAGAGTGGTGCGCTGGCATCCTGTTTTGTCATTTGCCTTGCAGTACTTTACATTCTGCTTGTCATGATATCTCTATTGAGTAAACCTCTGATGCTCAAGGTCTACTAATATGTTTAAATGGTAGATCAATGTTGCCTCTCTCTGCACAAGATAGTCATAATAAATTAAGCCTCTTTCAGAAGGCTGGCAACTGAACTGACCTATAAGTTTAGCATGTTGTGCTGGCAGAACTTTGATGAAGAAAGGAAGAGAAGGGCTAAACTAAGAAGAGGCAGAGAGCAAACCGACAAAAAATCAGTTACAGAAATGAATCTTAGCATTTCCACAAAGAGCAAATTGTCTGCTAGATTCCAAGAAAGCGATACATGCACTTGGCTTGAAGCATCAGTAGCAATTAACAATAATGAGCTTCACTTCTAAATAAATGAGAACAGACCTGGGGGGAGAAGCTTCTATCTAAACAGTCTGGCAAAGGCTGTGTTCCCTAAATAACCTTAAGTGAACTGACACATTCCAAATGATCAGAAGCCAGTTTTTAGTGATATCCCCTTTGAGAAGAGGATAAAGCCAGGATGGATGTACTCCTGAATAGAACGGTGCTGTGTGTAGATGAATGGTCAGCAGCTGGTTACCCCTGTACAAAGCCTGGCACTTTGGAGTGTCATCTAAGCTTCCCTGCACAGGAAAATGAGGGGGGTGGCTAAGCAACGACCATGGAAATAGGACTTGGCAACAGGTTATTTTGGAGTCAGAGTAAAGTTGCTTCAGGGCCTTGCCAAACCTGTAGCCAAAACTGAGTTAAGGACTCACCACACTAAGTCTGGTAGGTGGCACCCTGGCATGAAACAAGTCTGATCTTCTTTAACATATTTAGTCACCGACAGAGGTATAGTCTTATAGCAAGTGTAGAAGTGAAAATGTTAGCATCCTGATACAAGAGTTCTGTATAGGATGGTACAACCCCAGAGACCCTGTGTCCCTCCCTAGCTTCAATGTACAGGTAACTCGCAGCTTACGTGCATTTAACTTGTGTGCATTCAGCTTTACACGCTTTGTAGTAATAATTATAATGATAATAGTCCTAGATGTATTGTAATCCCTTTGCCTTCACTCCATTCAGACCCAAGATATTTCCCTTCTCTCCTCCACCCCATATCCCTAAATTGCAACATGCAAAGAAAAACACACTACCTTTTTTTAACTGAAAATGCAGTTCCTTATGCCAGGTTGAAAAAAGCTTCATCTTCCAAAATATCATCTTTCTACATAACAAGTTGCTCATTTCTCTCTCTGCCCCCCTTTCAAAGGAAATTCAAATGAGAGACAGGTGGTCCCATGGGTGCAAGCCACCTTAGGTCTGGGCTTGACTCACTCGTGGGTCCTGATTCATCATGATTGTGACTGAAAGACTGTAAACAAAACAGTGTCAGGAACTTCTTTTTTTACATATTTATAGGCTAATGGGGAAACTTGAGAGTTTGCACTCCAATTGTGGGACTATGCAGCTTCTTTTAAATAGCTAAAATTGGTCCCTGAGAGTCCAGGTTTGCCTTCTCTAGCAGTTTTTGGTCCTTTTTAAAGAAAATTCTTCATTTCTGGCCTGTTTTTACATTGGCTACCATGGCAACAGACCATTCAGGGGGAAAGGCGTCCTTCTGTACTGAAAGAAAAAGCAAAGGAAAGTGTAGCTACTAGAGGCATTTGCTGTGCAGGGCCAACCCAAGGCTTTTTGCTGCCTGAGGCAATGATAGCACATGCCTCATTCCATGTACAAATCCAACCAAATAGGCAGCTAAATCTTACTAGGGTGTGACAGTGCCCTCCACTGCTCCTGAGAGCAGCAGCCTAGTTTAGGAGAAGGCAAGCCATTCTATATGGCACACACAGCTCTTCCCCCTATCACTTACCTCAGTATCTGTGCCTGAAGCAGCCGCCTTAGTCTACCTAATGGTAGGGCCAGCCCTGTTGATGTGGACAGGGCACCTAAAAAGCAACATACTTCATTGTAATGGCAAAAAAATGACACAGTATTCTTGCTGGTGTTGTGGCATAAATAAAAAAAATCCTATCTTTCGTTTGCACCAATTGACTGACCATGCCCAGGAGAAAGGCCTCTGGTTTCTTCAGGAAGGTATATTTAAATACCTTTTTCATTTCATTATAGATCATCTCCCAGAATGCCTTAATCTTTGGGCATGTCCACCAAAGGTGAAAGAATGTGCCTTCAGTTTCATTACATTTCCAGCATTTATTATCGGGCAGATGATAGATTTTTGCCAGCTTGACTGGTGTTATGTACCACCTATAGATCATTTTCATTAAATTCTCTTTTAAGGCATTACATGCCGTAAACTTCATACCAGTGGTCCATAACTGTTCCCAGTCAGCCATCATAATATTATGTCCAACATCTTGTGCCCATTTAATCATAGCGGATTTCACCGTTTCATCTTGAGTATTCCATTTCAACATTCTTGACAAATTCTTAACTTTAGGGTCTAACAATTCTGTTTCCAATTTTGATTTTTCTACCTGGAAGCCTAATTTTTTGTCCAAATTATATGCCTCCATTATTTGATAATAATGGAGCCAATCTCGTACTCTGTTTTTTAATTTTTCAAAGCTCTGCAATTTTAATCTGTCACCCTCTTGTTCCAAAATTTCCCAATACTTCGGCCATTTGGCCTCCATACTGAGTTTTTTCTGAGCCTTTGCTTCCATTGGTGACAACCATCTTGGGGTTTTATTTTCTAACAAGTCCTTGTATCTTATCCAAACATTAAACAGTGCTTTTCTGACAATATGGTTTTTAAATGCTTTATGTGCTTTAAGCTTGTCATACCACTGATATGCATGCCAACCAAATACATTGTGCCTGGTAAATATCTGGTCCTATTTTGCAACCATTTTGTAAGCTTCTTCAAGGATGTCTTGTTATGTTTAAAATGTTGCATTCCTAGAGGTTATCCAATTTAGGGTTCCTTCAATCTCTGGGTGGCACACTATTAAAAAAGAAATAATAGCCATTGCATTTCTTACCATCTTCTCTCCAGCCTAGTTTATACACACTCTTGCACACCTCTCTATCCTTCATCCAGTCAAGCACGAAGCATTGTCAGAGTTCAAGGACACATTGCAGTCTGGCAAGAACACTCAAGGAGGATGAGAAGCAATGTCAGTGCAGGGTGAAGCCTGGGGAAAGAGGTTGGGGTTGGGGTTGGGGTGTGGCATTAGGAGAGTCCTAGGGCTGAATAGAGAGACCCAGAGATCTGCATTTGGACCCAAGATGAGGTTCCCTACCCATGTTTAATGTGGCATTCACATGAAGGACTAGTCTAGTCCTTAGTAAAGGGTAGGGGCAGCTTTACTTTACTATGCATGCATATAAATGCATTCTAGTCCAGCACTCTGTCATCCAGTGGCCAATCAGATGCTTGATACTGACCCAGAAACTCCAGCGGGTGCAGAATGCTGCAGCGAGACTCCTTATGGGGTCCTTGCCACGGGATCACATTCACCCAGTGCTATACCAGCTGCACTGGCTCCCGGTGGAGTACAGGATCAGGCTTAAGGTGCTGGTTAAAACCTTTAAAGCCCTATACGGCCTAGGACCCTCTTACCTATGGGACCGCCTCTCCTGGTATGTCCCACAGAAGACCTTACAGTCTTCAAACAAAAACATCTTGGAGGTTCCAGGCCACAGGGAGGTTAGGCTGGCCTCAACCAGAGCCAGGGCCTTTTTGGCTGTGGCTCCAATCTGGTGGAATGCTCTGTCACAAGACACTAGGGCCCTGCGGGACTTGACATCTTTCCACAGGGCCTGCAAGGCAGAGCTGTTCCACCAGGCCTTTGGCTAAGGCACAGCCCAATGGTTGCCATTAATTTGATTTTGAATTAATTGTAGAATGAATTGATTTTAGAATGCTGTATTACTTTTACTGTTGTTAGCCACTCTGAGCCCGGCTTCAGCTGGGGAGGGTGGGATATAAATAAAAATTATTTATTTATTTATTTATTTATTTATTTATTTATTTATTAGAAGCCCACAAGCAGGACATGAGTGCAGCAAAGCTCTCCCTGCTTGCAATTCCCAGAAGGTATGCAGAAACATACTGCCTCTGACCATGGAGGCGGAACATAGCCATTAATAGCCTTATCATCAATGAATTTGTCTAATCCTCTCTCAAAGCCTTCCAAGTCAGTGGTCATCACTTCTCACTCTTTCCTTTAGGTTGCAAGCCTGCAACAGGGCCCTTGGCCTTTTAAACATTATATGCAGTTCCTTGTGACATCAAATGTTTGTGATTTATTTATTTTAAACTCTAAACCATCATGTCCCTCATCTGGACCAAGGAATGCCCTAAGCACCGGTATTTTACTAAGGTAACATTGTGGCTCTGATAAACCAGACAAATCAACAGTGATAATGAAAACCATTAGGGGTGATGGCTCCACTGAAAGGTTACAATATTGAAAGTGTTGCTTAAGAGCTATCCGTGCTAAAATATGCCATATCTGGAGATGCCTGGCATTGAACCTGTGACCTTCCACATGCAAGTAGATGCACTACCACAGAGCTACATACCTTCCCACCTTTGCCTGGAGCACCTTTACATGCAGAGGCCCCCTTTATATGCACCCAATGTGCAGTCACCAGAGGCTGGGGGGAAATGGTGATTAGTGACCCCACTCTCCTATGTGTGTTCAGTAAATGTATAGGAGCTGCAAATACACCCTATGGTGACTAATAGTGCACCTCTGAATGCAAAATAGACACATTTTTGTCTGGATTTATCCTGTCATAAATCTGGGCAAGATCTGCATCAGTTACCTCTGCCACTTGTGTTGCCAAAGTAACTCTGACGCTAAAAGCTTGTATTTGTAGACCACATGACCTGTAACCATGGAGATCTCATCCCTGTGATTCGTCACAACGTGATTTAGCTGCTTGTTCCTTAGCAGCACCGGGGCAAGGCAGATGGGGAAAGGAATTAATTAGAGATGGGGAATTTATCTTTTTGCAGTGTAACTGACCAGTGGCTTAAATCTGTCCTCCAACGATGCTCAACTTGTATTAGTAGAAAAAGCTACCCACAATCCATCAAGGTTCTATAACAGAAACAGCATGAGCTAGGGACTGTAGGATACTGCTAATATCCTGTTGGGGTGTGTTAAACATGACAAGGGTTTGACCTAGGAATATGTGAAACTCCATTTAGAAATGTCCTCTGTGATGCTTTACATACAGCTGTGGAGCATGCCAGGGGCAAGAAGCACTGGGGAAAGCATTGCAGAGGTGAGGGACAAGGAACACTGGGAAATTAGTAGTGTGTTTGTTTGTTTAGTGCCATCACCACAGTACTTCAGAGCTCAAGAAAGCAGCTCCTTGCCACAAGGAGCTTACCATCTAAAAATTGGTATGGGAAAAACAATATGAGAAAGAAGGCAGGGGCAAATAAGGAAGCAATAGGTATTTGTTTCAACCTGTCTGTTGAGCATTCATTCTGATTTTGTTGCAGGAAGGTTAGATGTCATTGCATCAAAACGAGCAGTATCCTACACTTTTCAATGCATTCTCCCATCACTTTCCTTATCACAAAAAGTCCCACCATTTGGGGAAGCAAGTTTGTTGCACATGACCTCCCAATCCACTATCAGTGAGCAACCTGGATTTGCCGTCCCCAAAACAATGCCCTCAGTCTGGAAGCACCCTCAGTTGCCCATGCGTAGGCTTCTCGATCACAATAAGGCATGAGAGATGGGCGATTGTGCAAAGGCTTTGTGGGTTTTGAAGAGGGATGTGAAGGAAGGAGGCAGTTCCAAGCATGCAATAGCAAAGGAGTAAAATCAGAGCCTTTTGAAGAATCCTTCAGATGGTATAGGGTGGTGGAGCTGGAGCAGCAAAGATCATGAGACAGATGCCAGAGAAGGGAGGAGAGAATGAAGACCTCTCTTTCCCTTTCTCCATCCCCCTGTTGCTAATGATAGACCAGCAGCAAAGGTATGTGGGTGAGAAAAGGCAGGAGAAGAAGCAGGAGGCTGTATGTCCCAGGCAGAACCAGAAGAGTGCTTGCTTTCTCCCCTCTTCCCTCCAGCCTTTTTTCTTGTGGGTCATGTAGTTTAGACAGGCAGGAACTCTCTTGTTTTAACTTATGGTATGTAAGACTCTTTGGGAGTCTTTTTGGCTAAAAAGCAGGGTACACACGCAATAAGTAAATAAATAGTACTGGGCTATCTCCAACAACTGCAGAGATGGAGGCTGAGGGATAGGGGCTTCCCTAGTGTGATTGTGGCAAATAGCTCATACTCTTTGCTGCTACACTGCCACCAGACAGGGAGTGTGGTGCAGTAGTTAGTGTCAGTCTAGGCTGGGTTCAGATCTCCACAAAGCTTACTGGGTGACTTTGGGTTCAGTCACCCTATCTCTGCCAAAAGTACTACATAGGGTGATCGCAAAGATAAAAGTCAGCAGTGGTGGTAATAAAAGTTGGGGAAATTGTGGAATAAAAATGCAGTAAATAGTACCCACTCTCTTATATTAGGTTCTGCATTTTCTGCTCACACAGAAGCCAAATAGCCATTGATTATTATGCAGCAGTTCATCAGGAGTAGGAGAATTCCCTACAGTGCACATTTCTTAAATCCAGCAGAGCAAGAAAAGGAGGTCCGTATCTCCATGTCTGCAGAATACAATGGTCTCCTTAACTTAGGTGGAGAAAATTTTAAACATCACAGTAGATAATGTTGCATTAAACGCAGGTGTCAGCGTTGGTTTTAAAATGCAACCAGCTCTGGAGATACAAAAGCAACCAGTATTGCTGGAACAGGGCCTAATGACCAGATGTTACATTATATGTGAGACTAGCATTTTATCCACCAGTGTGGGTGAAATGCTTCTTTCTTCTCTTTGGTATGGTGTGTTGCAGTAATGATTCATTCGGTGTTGTGGCTGTGTTTTCTGCTACATTTGGCTATGAGTTTCTTTCCATACGCCTCTGAAGATCTATCAAACCATGCACAAATGTTTGTGTTTAGTCTTTACTAAAAAGCAGCTACAGAGGGAGGGAGCTATCTGACCAAGCATTGGTGGAGGGCATTGATCCAGTTACTGTCAATGAGCTGCAAAGCAGAAGGCATGCAGACATAATATAGGTGCCTGTATCTTTTCCCCTCAGTGACTAATAGCAAGACTTCCCAGGTGAGCAGTTGGATGGGGGACCATGGAAAAGATTGGCAACTCTTGCCACCTCTATATCATGGCCTCGATCTAACTCATGGTCAGAATACAGCCTCACAAAGACCTCTACGCAGAACTATTATGAAGAAGAGGCAACGGCCCCACAGGGAATCCCAATACAACTGGGACCTAGGAAGGCCCCTTATACTCCTTAGGCAGCCCAAAATACCTAGCAACAATGGAAGCTGCTTTATATTGAGTCAGACTACTGACGCATCTAGCTCAGTATTGTCTACACCAGAGGTGGGGGAACTTTGGCCCTCTAGGTGTTGTTGTGTTGTTGGACTGCAACTCCCATCGTCCTTGACAATTAGCACGCTGCCTGGGTCTGATGGGAGTTGGGACCTACCAACATTTGAAGGGCCATATGTTCCCCATCTGTGGCCTACACTCACTGGCAATGGCAATCCGTGATTTCAGATAGGCGATGTTCCCAGCTCTACCTGCAGATGCTGAGGATTGAATGCTTCCTCTGTGGATCCACATCCTTAGTGTAATGGTATTATGGACAGAAACTTCACAAACTGCTCTTCCCTTTTCCCGCTTCCATATGCAGCATATAAACCAGCTGTAAGAAATGCAGGTAATGCCTCCAATTGCAACGTGGCACGTGAACCAGTCCTGAGAGGGCAGTGCTTTTCAAACTGAGAAATGAAACACAAGGCAATTAAGTGTTATTGTATCCCACTTGAGTCAGAACTCTTTAAACATTTACTCGGTGCATATGGGGGCTGGTAAATTGTTTCCGTTAGACACTAATGACTTCGTGCTTTTAGAGAAATTCCAAATGAGCCTGAAGATTGGAAATGGTGGATGGGAGTCTCAGCAGTCTTTATTCAGCTGAGCAATAGAGGTGGCAAAGTACACGGGGGGGGGGGAGGAAAGGGTTGGACTGGAAGGATTCACCAAGCTGCTTTCTGTTCTCAAGTCCAGACCAGCTTCATTTTACTGGCACCTTCATTGCTTATCTCATTGCTGATTTGTTCCTTCTGGACCACTTATCCCCACTTGGCCTTGAAGCTCCCTGGGTGACCTCAGGCCAGTCACTGCCTCTCAGCCAAAGTGACACCACAGGGTTGTTGTGAGGATTAAATGAGGAGGGGAGAAACCATGTTCTTGGAAGAAAAAAGTGGGATATAAATGCAATAAACATATAAAATAAATCATTTATACAGTTATTTCATAAAATAACTGCTTGATATACACGGTTTGATTGTAAAAAACAAACAAACCTCAAAGTGATTAAAAATAGCTAACTAACACACCTTTTAGCAACTGGTATTGTGTTCACAGGGTCTAAAAGCATGAAGGGGGACAGGCATATGCCTGCAACCCCCAGACCTACACGGATATGCCAGGGATTGAAATTGGGGCCTTTGCAATACAAAGCAGCCTCTCTTCCACTGAGCTGTAGCCCTTAAGTAGGGTGGTTTGTTGTAAAAGAGGACAGGGTCCTTGCAATTTTAAGTTGTGTAAAGAAATAAGTTACGAAAGCAAGAGCAAGGAGCCTGCACAGCAGAGGGTACAGCAATGCTTTGCACCAAATATTTTCATACTTTTTCAGTATTTTTATTTGGCATATATGTTGCTCACAGTCAAGAGAAAAGCAAGGGGAGTCAACATGGTGCCCTTCAATGGCCTGGGATGACTAGATTTTCTGTCGAAAAGCAGCTGAACTTCCCTTGGAGTAAAGTAACCACAATGAACACTTGTAGATTACACTGCTTTTTCAAAATAGGGAGACAGAGAAAGAATACTGGACATATCCAAAAGTGGATCTTTAAACTTGGCTAATTCTCTTGCTGCTCTCTACAAGAAAACTATTTTTCTGTCCCCTAGAAATCTGATACAGCTCCATCTATGCATACAATTTCTTTTTTTACAGTTCTCTCCTAACTCCCTCCATCTGCATTCAATACACAGAGCAGCCTTATTTTTATATATTAAAAAATGGAATCATATTGTTTTCTTTCCCAGCACCTGTTGCTCAAATTATGGAGAATTTGCCTATAATCACACCTTGAGCTTTTCCCCAGAGGGTTAAACCTGATACTGTGTATGAGAGAAAAATGCAAGGGAGGCTTATTTCCTTCCACTGAGCATGAGATATGGGCATGCAGCAACTACTTTAATCACCATTTTTTGGCTGCCAGCCCAAAACCACATATTTGTGAGTAGTCCATTACTTTTCTTTTTCTTTTGGCAAAGAAATAGATCCAGGATTTGGGTGATAAGTCTCACCTAGCAGTCTAACATGCTTGCTCAGTCATTCAGATCTGGAACTATTTCCAGCTTTGGTACAGCAAACCCTTATAGTTTGCTAAGAAATTCTAAATGGCTTTATTTGCTGTTAATAAGCTTGCAAAATAAGTGATTGGCAAGGATCCCTTGATAAGTATTAGTGGTCCAGTGAGGATGTGGTGTAGCAGCTACACTGCAGTTTAGTGTGAGGAGAATGGGTGAGACTTGAACTTGTGCACTCCATTCCTGGCGTAGCTGCAAGAAGAAATTTTTTTACTTCCAGTTTCCATTTACCACATCTTACATTATTTGTACCCAACAAACTGTGGTTAATCTTAACACTGGTTTGTTTGAAACAAGCAAACTGCAAATCATGGGTTAGGAAGGTGGATTGTTTTCGCAATTGGGATCCTCTTAAGGAAGGGTCCTGCTTGCGTGCAGGGCTTGAAGGACCCCTCTATGCCCGGCTCTTTCTTCTATTGGTCCCACAATCGCGCCACTTCTAGGCAGCCAATCAGGCTGCTTGGCACAAACGTGAGGGATATAAATTGGCAGCGGGACATGTCACTCTCACTTGCTTCCCACCGCCGAAGACCCGCCCTCCCGCCCTCTTCTGCGTCGGTGGCCTGGCCTTGCTTGGGACTTTGGTTGGTCGCCTGTTTTGCAGCAGGGGCCTGGTAGGAATTTTTCCACTTGGCAAATTGGCAGTGGCCATTTGGTTTTCGCCTACCTCCCAGCAATCGTCACAACTTTGTAAGGTTTGGCGGTTAGGCATTGACTCTGTGGGGGATGTGGGAGGGGAGGTGCGGCCATCACCTGACCCTCCATGGAAAAGGGTATTCCGTTAAAGGAACCCAGGGGTCCTGGATCTCATCCGAAGTCCACTTGAGGGGCTAGGGCCATGCCAGGACCACGGGAACATTGGGGTGTGCTTCCATTGATCTACATTGTTGTAGCTTCCTCGTTGGGTTACCCTTCTAGACTCCCTGCGAGGCGGGCAGGAGTCAGTTATAGTTCGTCAATGCCTAAGCCAATACTGCTCACTTTGTGTAATTCAATAAAGTTGTGGCCTAAATTTTGCCAGGCAACCTTAATCTTAAATATGTATCTGTGTGAATTCTTTTATGGGGGGGGGTGTCCTGAGGCCCTCGAGACGCAAACCATGTTAAAGTTTATGACATTACGTATTGTATCTTTTTCTGTGCTGTAAGTCGCTTGGAGACCTTCAGGTGACAAGCAAATAAGTTTAAGAAATAACTAAAAGAAATTTAGTGAGGTACTTTTCAAAAGCTTTTTTGTTATTCTTAAGTACACAGTACACATGCTGCTTTTGCTTCAGCGAGACTTGTTCTATATGCTTGGTAATTCTATCTTAAATCATACTTTCCACCAATTTCCCCAGAACATACATTAAGCTAACCAGTCTGTAATTTCCCAGATCCCCACTGGATCTCTTTAAAAAAAATAGTTTTATGGCCCTCAGAAATAGAGACTTATATTAGGTAGGAGTTGTGTATTTTCATCATAAGATTAGCAATTTCACATTCGAGGATTGTAGTCTTAATATTCAACATTCTCTTTTAACACTTGGTTGAATGGGTTCATTTTTATTATCACTAATGTACTGCACACCTTTCTCATCTGATTTTTGGTACTTCAGCATATTCTCATTGGGCCGCTCTGAGCCCGGCCTTGGCTGGGGAGGGCAGGGTATAAATAAAAATTATTATTATTATTATTATTATTATTATTATTATTATTATTATTATTATAGATTCAAGTTCGTTTGTATTTGCGTCATGAAATATGCTTGTATTCAAAGGTGAACTGTTTGTTTGTTTGTGTGCATCACAAAGGGGATGTAACTTGGGCATTTGTTACCTTATAGGTGAAAGAAGCAATGCAAAGAATCCATGACAGAGGCAACATAGGAAAATTAATTTTGGATGTGGAGAAAACACCAACTCCATTGGTAAGTGAAAATAAGTTTTAGGCAGTGGTGACTAATTTCTTTTTTGGACAGATGGTCACATTCACTATTGTTGAACCCTCTGGGAGGCACACTGCAGCAGTGGGTGTTGCCCAAAATGGGCGTAGCTCCCTATTTGTGGAATGCTCTCTTGACCAATTCTGTGCCTGGTTCCATGAGGTTTTGTCATCTCTTAACAATGCATTTAGAGGGTTGGACAGCATCCATTTCTCCACCCATTTCTGAGGGGAGTTCTTATTAAAAAAAAAAAAAGTCCTTTCAATTGTTCCAAATGGAAGGCAAATTAGAGCTCGCATAAGTTTCTTTCTGGCTTTGGGGTGTATTGGGAGAATGGGAAGTGTTGGATCAGTTCCTTTCCCTATACTGTTGCCCCTTTCCCTGCACTGTTTTCAGTCTTACTGGCATCAGCACTCTGACAATCAGCAGGACAAGGGCCATAGAAGTTTCTGCTGCTACAGGGAAGTGTCATCCAACATCTGATCTCCTTCTCCAAGGCCAGAATTCTTTCTCTGCCCTTGGCATGGAAGATCTCATGATCCATATAGCCCTGGGATATCCTCCCAGGGAACATAGAATTGCAAAGTTACACTGGATTAACAAGGAAGGAACAGTCATTTGCAAACAGCCTTCATTTTAATTAATCACATTTTTACATCAACACAGACCCCTTATTTTTTCTTGGTTGCTATATAGGACATATTTCATTGTGGTGAAAGAGTGATGGAGGATTCTACACATAATTCATTCACTGGTTCCATTTCTTTTTATGGCCTAAGAACTAAATTTCTGAACAGTTTGCTTTCCATAACAAAAGTCTGAACTCTTGCTTTTTAATAGATAATGTGGACACAATGCGTAATTCATTTATGGAACTTATTGCTGCAAGATGTAGTGATGGCCACTGACTTTGGTGGCTTTTAAAAAAGGATTAGGCAAATTAATGTAGGAAAATAGATTCATAAATAAGTTGTAGGATGCCTCTAAACTGTCAGTATTTTGCGGGAGTTATGCAAATGTATACCAGAACATCCAGTTTATGCAGCTTAAATGGATTAAAGTGCTCTGTTTCCCTAGCACCACGAATCTACTTGTTAAAAGAATCCAACTTTTTGCAGTTTGGAAAGTGATGTAGAGAATACATTTAAAAACTTGCAATGGATGAATGAGTAACATCCTGCAAATAAATAATAATGAATGCTCAGTAAAGACTGGATATAATTAACCTTCACATCAGTTTTGCGCCAGAAAATCCGGATGAATGCTCATTAAAAGTAGGTCATCTGAAGTTGCCCCAAGCCATAATGGAAGTTATCTCCACTCTTAGAGACAGTATGCCATTGAGTACCAGTTGCTGAAGGCAAAACAGCATGGGAAGGGCTGCTGCTTTCAAGCTCCACTGGTGATTAAGTGATAACACATGTCCTCAAACCCTTGGTGAGTTAGGGACTTCCCCTGCATGCGAAGTCAGGCTCTGGTGGATTGAGCAGATGAGAACAATAGTGGGTCCAATTGTCAAGAAAGCAGTTTCTGCACATCATTTATCCTAATAAAGTTATTGACATAATATGGATTTGGAGCTGTATTCAAATTTTAATTTTACTCAGAGCAAAACAATTGAAATTCATGGACATGACTAGGGATGGGACTTGTTGCTTTTCTTAACTCAGTTTGCATTTGCAGTTTTTATCACAGTTGCTCAGTCCATGATGACACTGATCTTCTTACTCCTTACTGCAGTACACTGGTACCTCGGTTTAAGAACAGCCCTATTTATGAACGATTCGATTTACGAACTCCACAAAACCAGAAGTAGTGTCCCGGTTTGTGAACTTTACCTCAGCCTAAGAACGGAAGCCGAACGGTGGAAGGGCACCGGCGCTGGGAGGCCTCATTAGGGAAAGCACGCCTCGGTTTAAGAATAGTTTCAGTTTAAGAATGGACTTCCGGAACGAATTAAGTTCGTAAACTGAGGTACCACTGTATGGGCTTGTTGTGCAGCCTTAAATGGCAACAGTGAACTTGGTTCTGATGTCAATCTTTATCATTCTAGCCAAAAGAAATGTGAGCTGCAAATGCAAATCACCTGCCCCCAGGGCACACAAGAATGACTTCTGTCCTTTGGGCCACCTCCCAGTGTGATCCTTTCTTCACCTCACAGTGGGATTGTGTATTTGAATACAATACAGTTGAACTCAGTGAAACTTACTTCTGAGTAAATATGCATAAGATACACTTTTGACTCTGATCCCTTGAGTTAAAAGCTTAGGGTAAAAGGTTCATTCTGGATAATCAGTATCACAGGACATTTGCAAGATTTCTGTTTGTGAACATGCATTCTTTTTTCTTTAATGGCTTTGAGATCACTTTTTGTGAACTTCACCCCCTAGGCATAACTAACTTTGGTCCATCAATTTTAATAACTCTACTGTGAGTAGAACTAACATTGTAGGTATGAAACCTTTAATTTTTAAAAAATGTTGTTATGGGCCAACTCTGCTATCCTTGGCATTTTTTCTTGACTCATTGCATAGAATCATAGGAGCGTAGAGTTGTAAGGGACCAGCCCCCTGTCAAGCAGTAATCTCAATTAAAACATCCATGACAGGTGGCCATCCAACCTCCTGGTTTCCTTTGTTTTGTTCATAGATGGCCAATGACAGTACAGAAACCAGTGAAGCTGGCGAAGAGGAAGAAGACCACGAGGGGGACAATGAGAATAAAGAACGTATGCCATTCATCCAGCAATAGCTATGAGTGGAGGGAATGAAAGCGGGAAGAATTGATAGAGCAAAAGAAGGGAAGATGACTGGGAGGTCCATTTTGTGCACCAGTGAACAAATGCTCTAGTACAGTGTGTGTTGTTCTTTTTTTGTCTGCAGTCAGCTGAGCTATAAGCTGTTGATCATTGATGTTTTGAAACTCAAGTGCCATTCCCACCCAATCCAGTATTATAACATTCCATCACATGCCACCCAGTTTGCCTGTTGAGTCCCTGTCTGAAGCCTTATTAGCATCCACAGTAAACTGAAATGTGAACCTCTTCTCTTGTGGCTTCAAAAAGGCAAGTTTTCAAGCCAGTTTTAGAAGGGTGATTTCTGGTTGGCTTCTTCTTAAACCTCGCCTATTCCATTGGCCAGTGAAATGATTATAAAAACATTTATAATCATTTATTTCTGTGGGTGAGCTCACCCACCCACCTGCCTAAGGATAATTCTGTGGTGGACAAAACGGGTATGTGTACTCCTTTCAGCATTGCATATTAGGCATTATGAGAGAAGGCTGACTAGGCTTGATTCCTGTCATTCCTTTTTAAAAAGAAAGAGAGAGAGCGCTTTGTGAATTGGGCCTCCATGTAAATAGGCCCCCACATAATAGACTCATACAACAGCTTATGTTGTTCAAGGTGGGAGAAAGCACCCACATTCTGCACTCCAAATTTCAACCTTTAACCAAATGATGGAGATACCGAGCATCTCCATCTATACAAAGAGGCAAGACTGCCTTCAACACATATGTCAATTAGAATTTTCACCAAGGATTTATTGATGCCCCCAGCGGTGCGAGGAGCTTTTAGAGGAGAGTGAGAACTTTTCTTTTGAAGCACAAATGCAGGCTGCTGACAGGACAGTTCACTATCCATTCCATCCCCTGATGATACCTCTGAACCAACAAGTCCTTCTTAAACTCTCAAGACAATAAAATACCTCATTTGTTCTTTATTGTTTGGTGTTCAGAGAAATAGACTAGGTGACAGAAAAGCACTGATTGGTATAACTACATATACATTAGTGGACAGAACCCATTAATTAATTAATTGGAAAAAAGTACAGTATTCAGTCCTGGTGCCAACAAATATGTTTACTGTTGGCCCATCTAAGTTTATTGCCTTATTAAGAAAAACATACATGACAGCCCCCCCCCCAAGTTCTAAAAAGTTCCTTTGCCACAAAGAGCTACAGAATTCCCTGATCATTCAAAAGTGCACTCTTAATATTTTTAAAGGTTGGTCAATGATAGCCATCTCTGTACATCACATTGAGATAAATGTTTATTAATCCAAGCACCAAAACAGAGCTGACCTAATTTAAGTAATTCTTCTCTCAGTTTGAAGCACTTCACCACACACTGATCTAACTGAGAACCGTGTCAGGCCCCAAGAGAGAGGTCTCTTAGACCCCAGTGCCTCCCTTTCCGTATTGACACAGCTCACTCACACCCATGTAATTCTAGTATTGTACATCACACTAATTAAAGAAAACATCTCACCTAAATGTGTAGCTGAACTGTTAAACTTAACATCATTTTTCCAAGACAGCAAAGAAAAATCAGTTGCTAACCTTTTTCCTCACAGTGACAAGGATGGATTTGGATTAACACAGTGTGTCATTTTAATGATTCTCATTCTTGTATTTTTCTAATTTTCTCGCATTGCGTTCTGTGTATAACTGTCTCCTTCGTTCACATGAAAATTGGATTTGGGTGGTAAATCATTATATATTGAGCCTACTAGCATTTAGCCTGACTCTAAATCAACAAAGCTACAGATATGAACAAAATTGTATAAGGATGAGAAATGCTTAAAAAGGGCCCGGCGGTGGGTGGGGTGGGAGGGAGGTTGGAAGTATAATTGTCTAAGTGTTAGAAGAAATAATCAGATTTGTATGAACAATTTAGCATAATTCCAGCATATCTCTTTATCCTATTCCTCATATAAAGTAAAAGTGCCATATTGGGGTGCACTTTGCATTTGGTGTGCAAGCAAAATGAAGCCATTTGGAATGTCATAGCCACTGGGACTGCAGCTGAGGTATTTAAAAGAAGCAGCCATTCATTTTTAATTAAAAAGTAAGGTAGAGCTAGAACGGGCAGGTGTGAGATAGAACAACATTTAACTTACAGAGCAATCCTATGCACATTTACTCAGATGTAGGTCCCACTGTATTCCATGGAGCAGTATTTCAATCAAATAATTCCTCATACGTGACAATTCACACAATAAACCATAGTTATGAATGACCAGGTGTTTCATATACATTTGGGTCATTCTTTGGGTTAGCCAGGAAAACGAAGAGTGGGCAGATACATCTCTCTGAATACTTTATTTGGGAGAGGGCAGGTGTGCTTAAGGGTACTTGTCTCTGTTGAAATGAGCTGAGCCAGGATGTGGTTCATTTCTTTTACAGATGAACCAAAGAGAAAACAACAAAAGCCAGGAGCATGAAAAAAAAAATCATTTTTTTTAAAAAAAATACCGAAGTAAATGCAAGTTGACATTTAAGGTTGATTTCCCATGGCGAACTGATCTTCTCAACGCTGCAAAATGGGTCTAGGTTATGGCTCGACCCATCCTGACACAATCACCATCTGAAACGATTTTTCAGCCGGCAGAGTTATAATGTATACCAGCATTGGAGCATTCACAAGATGAGCTCCAGTATTCACTCCAGTACAGTCGTACCTTGGTTTTTGAACAGCTTAGTTCCCGAATGTTTCGGCTCCCAAACGATGCAAACCCGGAAGTGACTTCTGGTTTCTGAACTATTTTTGGAAGCCAAACGTCCGATGGGGCTTCCGCAGCTTCCGATTGGCTGCAGGAGCTTTGGTTTTTGAACGTTTTTGAAGTCGAACGGACTTCCGGAACAGATTCTGTTCGACTTCCAAGACACGACTGTATTGTTGATTTAATCAGACTTGACTGTGTTACTCAACCCATGCATGTTTTCTCACAAGACAGTCCCATGTCCAGTGGGCTTACTCCCAGATAGGTTTGCATAGCATAGTAACTTTAACACTGCAGATGCAAATCTAAGAAGACTTACTGCCGCCTACGGTACTTTTTGCTGCACAAATTTTCACTTCATTTTGAACTATGTGTGGCAAATATAACTCACAAGAACTCACACCTAAGTTATAATCAAGCATTTATCCTGAGCATGCACAAAGTATAAAGGGGGCTGCTCACTGGTCCTACTCTGTCTACTCCTGACCTTTATGTGTTTAACATAAAGGTCTAAAGTGTTCTGTTTTTTAAAGTGCATTTAGAAACCCTGAGCCCTGCTCTCCACAACCTTTTTGGCATCACATGTTTAAGGCTGAACAACATTTGTTCTTGATGTGATTCTCCTCAGAGTACTTCCATCAGACAAGACAGAAGATTAAACATTTTTCCTGAGTGTAAACTGAAGACACTACAAAACTAAGAGCCTAATCAGCACCAGATCAGGATTTTTGCTTTGTTTTAGAGATGCATTGATAAGGTCCAATTTGTAGGGGTCAATATGTAGTACAGTATTCCTAAGCATCTACTTTTGTTGGTGAGGGTTGTGGATTCATGCCAAATTCAAAATGGATCAATTGAATCATAGGCAAATGCTGGCTGCTTCCAGGACCAAATTGTGCAGCAAGATACACATACACATGTCCAATGTGTTCCATTAATGAGTCACACATATAGTTCAATCTCATTCTCAGTTCTATAGTGTTATGCCTTTTTGTATCATCAGGAAGCAAGATGTGGGTGGAACTCTTTTGTTTGCTTTGAGATCTGATTGTGGGAATCACTCCAGGAGGCCTCCCATCCCTGGGAAATATTATTGCACTGAAAGAACATTTTGCTGTCAAGTTTAATCAGAGTTCATGCAAATTTACTATAACTAGGTTGAAACTGAAATCCCACCTTTATTGACCTCCACTTAATTTGCACCATTTTCACTAGAGTCAGGATTTGATCCTGATACTTAATATTTAAGTACACAAACAGGTGCAAACCACATGAGACATTCATTCATGTTCTCTCTCTCTCTCTCTCTCTCTCTCACACACACACACACACACACACACACGCACACACTCTCCTGGCATTCTCCTACCATGCCAACATTGAATTGTTGCTCACTTCGAAAATGAGCTCCATACATACTCCCATCTGTTAGAGAGATGACTGGGAGCGCAAGGCCATTTCAGACTGTATGTTCCTTGTCTGGATATGATGGCTTTACAACAGTGCACATAATCACCCAATGCCCAATCTCAATTGTCCAATCAAACGCTTAGAAAGAGATTTAGAGAGATGGCCAGTTTCAAATACATTGGGGGAGCATGTAGCTGTGTGTTTGCACCTCACAGATATTTTTTTAAAAAAAACCATTGTATTTTGAAATTAAGGTAGAGTCTAGCCTTGAAATGATATGCTAGTGTTCCTTGTGAGAGAATATCCACATATGTAACTACTCCACATGCATTCTGAAGTGGAGAGACTATGTCACCTTTTGTTCTTCACACCTACATCTAATCACAAATTTAGTGCTGACTTTCATGGGACTACTCTGAGGGACATGGCCCTACTTCTTTAAGTACAAATGGTTGAATCATCTCTCTTCTGGGTAGTACAAGAGACTGCAGAAAGGGGTTAGCATTTCCTCAGTGTTTTACTGGTACATGGGAAACGGAATCATTACTGAACTCCAAACTGTAACACTGTCAGTGGGGCGCTTTCAATTTCTCTCTAATTAATTGGTTATTTTCTCCCAGTGAAAGCAAATTATTTCTCAATTTCGATAATGGAACTGTGAAGGCCTCTCTTTACCATCAGCCTGAAGGAAGAGAACCGGAACACTTGTTTTAATTGTTATTTGTTGCTTTAGAGCTTTTGTTATATTGTGCCTACCAAGCAAATGATGTTTACATGAAAATATGAATAAAATATTAAGCATAGCATTAACTTTGGCTGGTGTCGTTTATTAGAGAGTGCTGCTCCTGACCAGAGGTGAGCTCAGGATGGGCCCATAGCTCAGTGACCGAGTAGGCACTTTGAATGCAGATGTTCCTGAGTTCTGTCCCAAGAATCTTTGCTTAGAAGGACCTAAGATAGCAAAGGTAAGAAAGACCTCTAGCCTGAGACTTTGAAGAGGTAATACTGCTCCCCTGTATAAACCAAGGAGAACCCTGGGAGGAAGGGATAAAGAATATCCAGCACTTGCTTCTATTCCAGCTGGGCCGGTTTAGTTTCCAATGCTTGGTTATTCTTGCAATACAAGATTTCTACTTGCAGGGAACTTTTAACATGAAAGAACATTCAAAAACATGACTCCATACCTACAGTCTGTAGTGGAACAGGGAAACTGTGGCCCTCCAGGGATTGTTGGACTACACCTGCTCTGGTCAAGGACAGTTCTTTCTGACTTGGAGGCAATAGGCCTGCTTTCAGGTGAAGATTTACAAGTTTTATTAGCTACACAGTGCACACTTAGAAATAAGGTGCAGATATGTAATTACTGTACTAAGGCAAACTACTAGCATTGAAGGACTGTCATAGCATAACCCTTCCTGTGCCCATGACTCACTGAAGTCCCATTGAGTGTAACAGTTTGTGCAATCCTAAACATGACTACTCCTATATATGCCCCATTTTCAATGGGACTTAGGGTGCTTCCAGATGACCTGCTTATTTAGCATTCATCCTTGGCTTGCAGGGAGATTAGTAGGGATGTCTGCTGGGTTTGGCTGAATCCTGAAGCCAGAACCAAAGCTGAGATGAACCCCAGATCATCCCAGGGCAGAGCAGAATGTAGGGAATGTGCTAAGGAAGCAGACTCCCTCAGAACATCCCAATCAACTCCAACTGTATAATCTGAATTTTTGATGGCAGTCTGGAAGTGCCCTTACTCTCAGGCAAGTGTGTCTAGAGCTGTAGATTTAGTCTGGATGGAACACAAGAACTCTGTGGTCTCACTGAATTTACATGAGATGGTTAAGCATGTGCTTAAATTTCACACTGTAATAATCACTAGGCAGGACTGCCATAATACACCATGTGCTGGGCTACCATTGAAGACTTCAACAGGTAAAAAATGTGGAGCTTGCTTGCCAGCAGAAGTGAGTTGAGATGCTCCTAGCACATCTAACCCATATTTTCTCAGCTGCACAAAATGATATAGAATCCAATTTAACTGTTTTTCTGTCTCATACACTGAAGATTACATGTGAAAATAAAACTTTACATTTGATCATCAGAACCTTTTCCTTTCCAAATAGGTACAAGTTTTATAGTTCGGATTTAATTAGTTTTTCAAAATCATGGTTAGCAAGCAGAGCTATAATTATAATATGAATGGGAACAGGCTCAGGCATGTAGGCAAAATATGAAACAAGAGTCAAAGAAAAAGCAACAACAGTCATTTGGGCCATACTGGGAATTCTTTCTCCATCTCTGTAACTTGGACAAGATTTATTTTCTCTTCTTTGCTTTTTTGTTTGTAATTCCTTTATTTTACAAGATACTATAGCCTTAGGCATATGTTGCATGGGTGCAGGGCAATGCTGTCTTCACTAAAAAGTGGGGTCATGCTATTAGCCCAAGGCTGCAGAACCTCACATCTAGGCTTATATGTCTAGCCCTTGAAAGGCATACTTTCTATCTAAGCTGCACCCACTCTTCTGAAACCACATCACCTTTTTGGCCCTGTTTACTGCCTGCTTGAAGTGCTTTTTCCTGACTTGATCTGTGTTCTATCAAGAAAAGAGGTCTTTTTTGGATTCAGACAAGGCAAAGAGCAGCACACCAAGTCTGTTCCTTGATAAATGGGTTTAATCTGTAGGCCAGCTGAAAACAAAACAAAACAGGAAACAAAGAGAAAAGCAGAAGCAAAAGATAGACAGCTTATGTTCCTTCAGTCACCAGGAATCCCCTGGAAGAGAGCAATAGTAGGACTCCTCCAATGGCCGATAGGTAGCACCTTATACAGTCATGGTCTATGCTGACGTTCATCAAGGTGAGTTTCCAATCCCTTTTATATCTTGGCAACAAACATTCTCAGAGACCTTATAACTAAACACCAGTGCTCCTTTAACAGGTGGATAACCTTGAAGCATTGCCAAGAGCTGTTCATGACTAAGAGCTGCCCACAACCTTTATTAGAAGGTGTTCAAACTCAAGGTAATAAATAAGGTAAAGGTAAAGGGACCCCTGACCATTAGGTCCAGTCGTGGCCGATTCTGGGGTTGCGGCGCTCATCTCTCTTTATTGGCCAAGGGAGCTGGCGTACAGCTTCAGGGTCATTTGGCCAGCATGACTAAGCCGCTTCTGGCGAACCAGAGCAGCGCACGGAAACGCCATCTACCTTCCCGCTGGAGCGGTACCTATTTATCTACTTGCACTTTGACGTGCTTTCGAACTGCTAGGGTGGCAGGAGCAGGGACCGGGCCCCGGGAGCTCACCCCGTTGCAGGGATTCGAACCGCCGACCTTCTGATCAGCAAGTCCTAGGCTCTGTGGTTTAACCCACAGTGCCACCCGCATCCCCAAGATAATAAATATTGCTACCTAATTAATGGGCTCCAGACCCAGATAGAAGCACTGGGCAGAAGAGGAGCAATTGTTAGGATAGTGGGGCTGGGAGACATCTATTTGCATGTGTAAGGAGTTAGCTAAGAAGAGATATGCTGCCATAGGGAAAATGGGAGACGTTTTCAGGAGGATGGGGGTAGGCCTATTCTCACCCCATATGGCTGGGTGACATGTCACCCTAATGCGGGGCTAATCTGTGTGTGAGTTTAAGCTGATGCAGGGATCTGGAAGAGGGATAAGGAGGTTTGAATTGCTCTGTGTGCGAAATCCAAAGCTATGGCTTTGGAGACCCCCTCAAAGCCTCATGAGAAAGCAATAACTGTTAAAGTGTTAATGCTCTGAGCCCTTCCATAGACTGTATACATGTGCAAATAAAACCACATATACTAAACATGCAACAGCCTTCACTAACCATTCCAAGGAAACCAAACCCTAGGTAAGCACTGGCGTCCCTAGAATCTCTTGCTGCTCTGAAATTGGGGTTCATGCAACAATACACATTTTTGCAAAGCAATTTCCCCACATACAATACAGTGGTACCTTGGGTTACAGACGCTTCATGTTACAGACTCTGCTAACCCAGAAATAGTACCTCGGGTTAAGAACTTTGCTTCAGGATGAGAATGGAAATCGTGCTCCGGTGGTGCGGCAGCAGCGGGAGGCCCCATTAGCTAAAGTGGTGCTTCAGGTTAAGAACACTTTCAGGTTAAGAACGGACCTCCAGAACGAATTAAGTTCTTAACCTAAGGTACCACTGTACATTAGAATGTTATTTTCACTACTATATGCATTTTTATACACAATTTACCTTACTATATGCATTTTTGTACACATTGCTTTACTGGAGAACGACAATGCAAAATTCAGAAAAGTGTAGAGTTTGAAGGATAGCTGTGGTTCGGTTCTTATATTGTTTTAGGAAGTATGAATTAGGTGAGTTCACCTTTAAATGTGAACTGAATTTAATTTCTCCCCCATCCTCACTCAGATGTATTGTTGCCTGGCCAATTATTCCCCACCCCTAGATAGCCGTGGGTCTCGGTTCATTCCTGTACCAGAGACACTCAGATTGATAGTAATGACACTGCATTAGAGGGCTCATTAAACAGGCTGAAGTCAGATCTAGGAAGTGAAGGAGAAGCATCTAATCAGGAAATTTGCCAGCAGACGCATACAATGATCAATGCAAAAAGCAGACCTTTTTTTGTCCTCTCCCTTCAAAGATAATGTTATTCAATCCATAAGGCAGACTCGGAATAACACACTCCATTTCATCTTTTGCCCACGTAAAACACATCAAAATCAAAGGCTTCTCCCAGTGCTCTGAGGAATATGGACTTTATTCATCAGTAGGATGATAATGCTTGCAGCATCTCTAGCCATTGATTCAATATATAGACATGTGCACTTTCTCTGTCTCTGTGATAAATTGGCTTCTTTCTTTCTTTCTTTTTCAAAAAATAGGAAGCCATGGATATGACAAGGTTGATTAAAGTATATTTTGTCCCCCTTTTATTTACTTTAGGGACGGTACTCCTGGGTTTGTCAGCCAGGGATGATGATAAAGGGTAGCAAGGGGTTAGTGGACACACGCCCCCAAATCTTCCTGCTATCACATTCACTCGCCCAGCTTTCAGTCACAGTATACTAGGCATCTATAGAGCATGGATTTAAATTGTATTCCCCTAATAATGGTCCACTTTATAGCTTTATAGCTTCACAGCGGGAAGGTAAACAGCGTTTCCATGCACTGCGCTGGTGCTGGCTCGCCAGAGCAGCTTCGTCATGCTGGCCACGTGACCCAGAAGTGTCTTCGGACAGTGCTGGCTCCCGGCCTCTTAAGCGAGATGAGCACGCAACCCCAGAGTCGGTCACGACTGGCCCGTATGGGCAGGGGTACCTTTACCTTTACCTTTAATAATGGTCCACAGCCTTTTCACTTCTTCAAACTAGTGGGTTTTATCCAGGTAAGCCATACTCAAAAGAACCATAAGAATGAGCCAGTTCTGAGTAAAGTTAATACTGGATACAATCCATGGTTTCTGGAGCCACCCAATTATCACTACCCACCTGATAAGATGTTATCTACAGATATTCCCTTTTCAACTAGCCGCCTATGATTTTTACCCCAGTTGGCTTCTGTCCCAGGGCTGGATTAATTTTATGTCTGTGCTGTTGTTAAACTGCTTTTATAATTGTTGTTTTTATTTATGCAATTGTTTCAGCTGTTTATACATATATAACTCTTTTACATAGATTGTAAATTGCTTTGAGATGCTTCTTGGGAAGGAAAACATGACACAATCGTTCAGTGACCCATTCACTAAAACAGGCCTCTTTGTTCTTCATCGTTTTCAAATGCCCATCACAGCATCCTTGACTAAATATTTTCTGACAAGATTGCTGTTTAGTACAGAAACGAGAGGGGGAGAGGCTGTCCCCCCCAACCCAGACTGGAGGCAGACAATTCTTTTTCCACGAGGAATCTAAGATAGCATAAAATGGTACCCTCGATCTTAGTGTATATACTCATTTCTGCTCCCAGGCTCAGGGATCAAATAGCTTTTCCATGTCTTGGCAATGCCATAAACCTTGTTTAACTTGATGACCAGAAATGGACACATGATGAAGGTGCAAAGCCATTGTGGCTAGTAGCCATTGATGGCCCTCTCTTCCATGAATCTGATGAATCCTCTTTTAAAGCCATCCAGGTTGGTGGCCATGACTGCCTCCTGTGGGAGGGAGTACCATAGTTTAATTACATGCTTCAGGAAGAAGTACTTTCTTTTATCTGTCTTGAATCTTCCAACATTCAACTGCACTGCAAGCCCATGAGTTCCAGAGCTATGAGCATCTGTCTGGGCACCGTGGGAAGCAGGTTACTGGGCTAGATGGAGCTTTGGTCTGATCCAGCAGGGGTCTGGATCAGACCACTTTTTTGTTCTTAATTGCAGTGGACAGGAAACTACTTTAACTGCCTCAGCACAAGCCTCAGGTTTCAGTTCATCAGCAGAAGGAATCAGAGGAGATGCAAAGGACAAAGAGCGATGAGAGGCGTGGGCAGTGCATCATTGTCTTCTTAAGTAGGCAGTCTCTGGGTTTTCAGACGTGGTCTGTTTCCAGACTGTTGTTATTTTCAAGTGGGATTCAGTCACAAATTCAGGTCACACAATTAAAGTAGAATTGGCCCCCTAGTGAAACAGTGAAACCTCTTGAACTTTGTTGTCAGCCGTGACACCCGCTAATTGATTTGCGAACCTCAATTAGCGGTTTATGGCCGCCCGGCACACTTCCGCTCAGAGCTCTCCGTCACGCCTCAGCAGAGTTTCACACAGCAGTGTAAAACTGTCCCGTAGCTTGACTTAGTTTCCAGACAAACACACAGAGTACAGGTTTGTCTATTTACAGCCGTTTATTCCAACATATCTCTGGAAAAACCAGGACTGCTTGCAGCCATTATAAAACTGCTCCTTTCCCCTCACAGCATAGAGTGAGAATGGCAAACTCCTCCCAAGCTCCTCCCAAGCTTCCAAAACTGACGTCAGAATGCTGAGGCATCATGGGAACAACTTAACCTGTTAAGTTCCACATCCCACAAAACCTGCTTCCGGAAACCTCCAGTAAGGAAAAGTGATATGCATCAGTGGAATGTATGATAACAACTGCTTGATGTGCCATTGTATAACCTGCCCACAAACAAATGGTTAATTATCTTTTTTAAAAAATACATTTTTATTAATTTTAACATACAAATTATAAAACGTACCACACAAATTATTACAAAATTACAAATACACTTTTTTTGGACTTCCATCAGATCTCCGATGATCTTCCGTCTTAACCTCTTTTTATGCATTACTTAATTTTATATTGTCTTTACTTCTCTTAACTTATCATCTCCCCTTTTCCATTTTTACAATATTTCCAACAATACTCCTCACAGAACTTCTTGCAAACCTACAAACGTCGTCTGATCATCACAAATACTTTTCATATAGTTCGTAAATTTACTCCAGTCTCCGGTAAATTTCTGGTCCTGCCAGTTTTGAATCCTTCCTGTTAATTTGTCTAATTCTACATAGCCCATCAACTTCATCCTCCATTCTTCAATCGTTGGCAATTCTTCTTGCTTCCATTTCTGGGATAATAGTATTCTAGCTGCTGTTACTGCATATAAAAAAGCTTACATTCTTTTCTATTTATATCACTTCCCACCATTCCCAATAGAAATGCTTCTGGTTTCTTTGTAAATGTATATTTCAACATTTTTTTCAACTTGTTATATATCATCTCCCCAAAACATTTCATCTTTTTACATTCCCACCACATATGATAGAATGTTCCCTCTTTTTCTTTACATTTCCAACATTTATTGCTAGTTTTATATTTTATATTTTCGCTAGCTTAACAGGAGTGATATACCATCTATACATCATTTTCATCACATTTTCTTTTAATGCATTACATGCAGTAAACTTTAAACCTTCTTTCCATAATTTCACCCAGTCACTCAGTTTTATGTTATATCCAAAATCTTTAGCCCAATGAATCATAACCGACTTAACCTCCTCATCTTTCAAATGCCATTCCAGCAGCAATTCCAGCAGCAATTTATACATTTTGGACAAAATGTTAAAATCATTATTTAATATTTCTTGTTCAAATTTTGATTCCTTTTCCTCAAATCCTCTTTCTTTAAAATCTTGTTTAAACCTTTCAAACAAATGGTTAATTATCAGTCAATGTCATATAACTAGGGGTGGGGGTGAGGCAGGAGAAATTCAAATATGTTCACATTTAAAGGAGAACCTACCTACGTAATCTGCACTTCTCAAAACAAGATATTAACTAAAACACAGTTTTCCTTCAAAGTCACACTTCTCTGAATTTTGCAATGCAGTTCTCCCCTAAAGTAATGCATATACTAGGGTAAATGTGTATGTTAGGCAAGATTTCATACTAAAATGTGTATATTAGGAGAATTACAATGCTAATTAATTTCCACAAGGACTTTCTTTTTTAAAGGGCAAACTGATGTGGAGATGTGGAGAACTCAACTTGAGGCTGGTAAAATGAGAAACTCAAGAAAACCAGAATGGACAGATTAGCTCATCCCTACAGTGTAAACTTTCCTCAACTGTAGGCAAGCAAATGAGGATCTGGACATGTCATACATGGGAGGGGGAGGTTGGGAAGGAGGCAGGGAAGGATGCAATCAAGGAACACTTTTTATATATAAAGTGTGAGTTTAAGGGAAAGAGGGAGGCGGGTAAGCCTCCTTTCTTGTCCCACTCATCCTTTTTTCTGAGCACTTCCCTGTGCTAACAGCCTTCACTCTTTTCCATTTCCAGGAGATCACGCTTGGCTGCGCTCAATCAACCCCACACCTCCTACAGCCCTCTGAGAAACAGTTTTGCCTGTGCTAGGAAATGCATTACTTTCCATACCAGTCTCAAGGCCACATCCTTGCCAAATACAAACAGCATGTGGATTTCCAGGTTTTTGCTCCCCAAATCTCTTACCCATGGTGGATTAATTATATTCCTTTTATTTCACTTCTCACTCTCTCCACCTGTCATTAGAACAGGAAAAGTCAGGTTGGGGCTAGAGCTGCATATTGCTTTTCAACAAGATACACCAGCCATATAGTTTTGGGCAGCAGTTTTCTAGGAAACTGAAATTGTCACTGAGAGACTGGTCCAGGTTAAAGGCTGCAGTGGGTAGGTGGGTTAAGGGACTTTGGGATGAAAGTATCTTACTGTATGGGACTGCTGGCCAAAACCAACAGCTAACAGAACTGTGTGCTGTTTCACCAGATCATAACATGGGCAGTCTCAGTGTCTGACTCCTGGTGCTTAACTCCACAGCTGTCTATGACCCTGGCACTGAAAGGCAGTGTTATTTACAGGGCAATCAGTTACATTATCACCAAAAAGAAAGAATGCATCGCCAATGAAGAGGATAGAGGTTTCATGAAATTTGCATACATATATGTCTAAAAGCATATTTAGAAATAATTGCTATAATTCAAATAGAAATTTATTTGTTTATTTAACTATTTATAAACCTCACTTTTATAAAAAAAATATATGCAGTAAGCAGCACTGCCGATTTTCAGGAAGCCTTGTTTGGCTCTGAGTATTGTACACCATGCAAAAATCACAACCTATAATAAACAGGAAAAATCTAAGGAGATAAACACACGGGGGGGGAATACTGGCTGGTTAAAAGAGATTTTGTAAATTGCACAATTTCTAAGGTAAAGGTAAAGGGACCCCTGACCATTAGGTCCAGTCATGACCGACTCTGGGGTTGCAGTGCTCATCTCACTTTATTGGCCGAGGGAGCCGGCGTACAGCTTCCGGGTCATGTGGCCAGCATAACTAAGCTGCTTCTGGCGAACCAGAGCAGCACACGGAAACGCTGTTTACCTTCCTGCCAGAGTGGTACCTATTTATCTACTTGCACTTTGACATGCTTTCAAACTGCTAGGTTGGCAGGAGCAGGGACCGAGCAAAGGGAGCTCCCCCCATCACAGGGATTCGAATCGCCGACCTTCTGATCAGCAAGTCCTAGGCTCTGTGGTTTAACCCACAGCGCCACCTGCATCCCTACACAATTTCTAGGCAGTGGCTAAAAGAAAGCAGGGATTATTCCTTCCAAACTGCTACTAGCAGGGAGTTCCACAGAGCACGGTCCACCTCACTAAAGGCTTGGTCAGTAATAAAGGCCAACCAAACCTCAGGGATGTGGGAAACCACTAGAAATGCCCCATCAGAGGATATCAGTGATTGAGGTGACACATTTTACTGTAGCAGCAGGAAACTGACCAAGTGACCTGTGTCCCTCCCACCAACCTTGTATATTGTTCTTGCTGGCTGGGGCTTATGGGAATTGTAGTCAAAAACATCTGGAAGCCTTGTGTAGGCAAATTTCCAATGCAATTCTGTGTATGTCTACTCAAAAGTAGACATGCCAGGAAAATGTATATAAAGTATAAAGTACTTTTAAGGCTGCAATCCTATATCCTCACTTACTAAGGAGGAAGCCCCACTGAGCGTAATCTTTCTTACATCTGAGTAAACATATGTTAGGGCTGCACTGCACAGCTTACTGATTTTAGTGGTTGATTTTAAGCATGGGTTCCCTTATACCACCCTTCAATTAAAAACAACAGCCCCAAATCCTGCCCAGACTTTAAACTATCTATTGATCTATATGAAATTTTTTTGCTCAAGCTGGGATGAATAGTGTGAACCTCATTTTTATTGAATCACTGAAGCAACTTGCAAAACCAATTAGGTATGAAATGGAAAATTCCTACACTGGGGTATAGGGAATCCACACATGTTGCCTTGGCTGTTCTGGTATGTCCTTCACATCAGGATCTGCGGTTAAAATAGCAGAGAAATTCATTCAAAGTAGGCTTGGCAATAATGACATGAAAGGTTGCTGACCTTACAAAACTAGGCAATATATCCTTCCCTGATAGATCCCATATTCAGAATTTGAACAGAAACAAAAGCCCAGAGTTCACGTATAAAATACGAAGCTAGATGCTTAACAGATAGATGCCTATCAAATGCAAGAAAGGTGACACGACTGATTTTTTTCCCAAATGCTGCCACCTTGAGGATGACCCAGGCAACAGCTGGCTTATATGAACTGAAAACCAGTACAGTGGTACCACGGGTTAAGTACTTAATTCATTCCGGAGGTCCGTGCTTAAACCTGAAACTGTTCTTAAGCTGAGGTACCACTTTAGCTAATGGGGCCTCCTGCTGCTGCTGCACCACCGGTGCACGATTTCTGTTCTTATTCTGAAGCAAAGTTCTTAACCCGAGGTACTATTTCTGGGTTAGCGGAGTCTGTAACCTGAAGCGTATGTGTCAGAGCTGCCACCCAGTCCCAGCTCACATAGGACCAAGTCCGCCAGCGTTCACTTTATAAGAGTCTTTATTAAGTTACAGGTTTCATTTCCGAACTGCAGCGTGCAGCTCTACACCTTCTGCCCTAGGTCGGCGAAGACCCGTCTGAGTCCCCGCCTCTTGCACACCAGCTTAATACCCTAGCCTTGCTCCACCTCCTTCGCCTCTCCCTACGTCTCTGGGTCCTTCTGCCCCCCTGGGCCTCCTCCCTTCTACTCTCCTCTGACGCTGACCCCCCTGATCCTTCTGCCTCCTTGCGGCGGGCTTTGGGACCTGGCTCACTCTCCGGGCTGCTTACTGCTCCAGCTTCCGCTGCATTTGAACTTGGCGCGCGCGCCCAACTCTCTACTTTCCTCTTAACCGTTGCCTCGCTCTCTGAGGAGGGCGTGACCACCCCTGACTCGTGCCCTCCCTCCTGCTGACAGCCTCCGGAACCCGATGCCTGGCTACCTTCCTCCCTGCTGCTCTCAGTCTTGAGCGTGGGTCCCGACTTCCAGCTGCTGCCGCCCTCAGTTATGAGCGTGGGTCCCGACTTCCAGCTGCTACTCTCTGAATCTCCTCTGTTCCCTTCCTCCTGGGGTGTCCCCCCGGATCCCCCCCTTGCTCTGCTCACTGGGGCTCCCTTTTGGGAGTCCTCTGACTCACTGCTTAGGCTTGGAGATCTCGGGTCGTCATCATCACTCATTTTCCCTTCGGATTCCTCCCCCTCGCTCTCTGCTTCCTCCCTTCTCTGCGTCTCTGCTCCTGAACCCCTGACATCCATCCCCCCCTCGAAGCCCCCCCTTCCCCCCTCCCCGCTTTCAGGTGTGGGTGCTGGGTGCTCCATCATCACGGGAGGGAATGCCGGATACAGTTCGCTCCCCGTGGTTGGCCGCCAACTGAAGACCTCCGAGTCTTCCTCCTCGCGGTCGCCGACGTTGACCTGTTCCGCTTCCATCTCTGTACCGCCGTGCTCGAACCCAAGGTCCTCCCCGAACACGTCCATGTCAGTCTCTGCGTCGGTCGCTCGACCTGGCATCTCCAGCCACTTCCGGCGCCATTGCTCCTCCGGTCGATCGTCCCACCAATACGAGGTGTCTGACGCCGAACCCGCCGGCGATCCTTCTGGTGAACGGGTGCTCAGTGCGGGTTCCCCGTCCGAGTCGAATCCATGGAACGTGCTGGAAGAAAGTGTGGGCGTGAACAGCCAGTCGTCGAAGAAGCTCGCTGGCATGGGTCTGTGTGGGAAAAGGGCATGAAACTCGTCCCTGAGCAGGGGTTCCTCCAAAGCGTAGTCTGGCACCCAGCTATTGGCGCTGGCCCGGGTGCCCTCTCTGGCGAGGAGGTATTCGACTCCCTCTTCCCCCCATCTGGAGTCCAAAATCTCCGTGACCTCGTTGATGGGGTCTTGCTGCGTCACCCCTCGCGTCTCCGTCCGCTCCCGGAACGGACTCGGTGCCGTCCCTGGCTCCTGGAATCTGTGAGGTGCCTTGTAGGGAGTGAGCACCGACCTGTGGAACACCGGATGCATTCTGGAACCCTCCGGCAGCGCCAGTCGGAAGGCTACCGGGTTGATCTGTGCTTCGACTTGGTACGGACCAATTTGCTTGTGCCCCAACTTCTTCTTGGCTAGTGACCTGGTCGGCACTGCGTGGGCTGCCAACCAGACCCAGTCTCCCACTTGGATCTCTTCGCCAACCCGCCTGTGCTTGTCAGCTTGCACCTTGTAGGCGTGCTTAGCTAGCTCCAGTTGCCGTCTGAGTTGATCGTGTACCGCCTGCAACTCTGACGCGAACGCGTCCGCCGTCTGTGGTTCTCCGTCCCCCACTCTCTCCCGTCCCGGGAAGGTTCTGGGATTCCTCCCATTGTTGGCGAAGAACGGCGTCACCCCTGTGGACACGTGCTTCGTGTTGTTGTAAGCGAACTCGGCGAGCGGCAGGTAATCCACCCAGGTCGCAGGTTGTTGATTGGCATAGCATCTCAGGTACTGCTGCATGATGGCATTGACCCTCTCTGCTTGCCCGTTGGTCTGCGGGTGTCTTGCTGATGCCAGATCGACCTTGACATTTAGAAAACTCATCAGCTTCTGCCAGAAATTCGAGACGAACTGGCGCCCGCGGTCGGACAGGATAGACCGCGGCAGACCATGCACTTTGAACACGTGATCTATGAACAGTTTGGCGGTTTGTTCCGCCGTGGCCACCTTCGCACACGGAATGAAATGTGCCATCTTGGTGAACAAGTCCACCACCACTAGTACAGCTGTCTTGCCTCTCGAGCTGGGTAGATCCGTAACAAAGTCCAGGGCCACTCTCTCCCACGGTTCAAACGGCGTTTGCAGCGGTTCCAGCAGTCCCGCCGGTGGTTTGTGCACCGGTTTGGCCCTCTGGCAGGTGTCGCACCTCGCAACGTAGTCCGCGACTTCCCCTCTCAGTCTGGGCCACCAAAAGTCCCTTGCGACTAATTCCACCGTTTTTTCCGTGCCAAAGTGCCCGGCCGTGGGTGCGTCGTGCAGCTGCTGCAGTACCCTGGCGCGAAGTTCATCTCCCGGCACGTAGATGGCCCCTTTACGTAAGAGCAAGCCGTCTCGTATCTGGAACTCGTCGCCCTTCGCCGTGCCCTTGTGCACCTCTGCCATCTTCGCCTGCGCGAAGGAGTCGTCCTGCAACGCCCGCCGCACCGCATCCAGGTCTACTGTGGCTGAAGCGCACGCCCACGCTGTTGGCGCGAAGATGTGCATGGCTGCCGCTGGCGTCGCCTCTTCGAGGTATTGCGGTTTGCGGGACAGTGCATCCGCCATGACGTTGGTGTCGCCTGGGACGTACTCTATTCAGAAATTGAAGTCAGCAAAGAACTCCGCCCAACGTATCTGCCTCTGGTTCAGGAACTGAGCCGTGCGCCAGTGCTCCAGATTCTTGTGATCCGTGCAGACCTGCACCGTGTGCTTGGCGCCGATCAGGAAGTGCCTCCACGCCTTGAAAGCTGCATGAATGGCCAGCAACTCCCTGTCCCAGATGGTGTAGTTCTGCTCCGACTTGCTGAGCTTTCTGGAGTAGAACGCTCCCGGCCTCCAGACCCCCTGTGGGTCCCTTTGCAGCAGGACAGCTCCCACTGCTCTATCGGACGCGTCTGTCTCTACCCGCATCGGTCTGCTGGGGTCGATATGCAGCAGTTGCTCTTCCGACGCGAAGAGACGCTTGAGTGCCTGAAAGGACTGCTCCGCCTGCTCCGTCCAGATGAATTTCTTTTTCTTGGAGCTCAGCGTGTCCGTAATGGCCGCCGTCTGCATCGCGAACCCCTTGATAAACTTGCGATAGAAGTTGGCGAAGCCGACAAACCGCTGGACCTCCTTCCGGTTGCGCGGGCTCTTCCAATCCAACACCGCACGAACCTTGGCGCTGTCCATGGCTAGCCCCTTGTCCGACAACTTGTAACCCAAGAAATCCACCTCCGTCGTGTCGAACTGGCACTTCTCCAGTTTGGCGTACAGTCTATGCTGCTGCAGCCTCTTCAGCACCTCCCGAACATCTTGGTCATGGGCTTGCTGCGATTCGGAGAATATCAGGATGTCATCCAGAAAGCAGACGCACTTCTTGTAAAGGAGTCCCGCCAACACATGATGCATGAAAGCTTGGAAACAGTGAGAACCGTTTTGCAATCCAAACGGCATCACTCTGTATTCGTAGGTGCCCAGAGGCGTGAACATGGCTGTCTTCCACTCATCGCCCTCCCTCATGCGGATGAGATTGTACGCACCTCGCAGGTCCAACTTGGTGAACACGCGTCCCTTGCGCACCGTCGCTAGTAGGTCGTCAATCCTGGGCATGGGGAAATCAGAAGGCTTGGTCATCTTGTTTAAGAGGCGAAAATCCACCACCAGTCTTTTTTGGGGCGTGTCTTTCTTCTTCACGAAGAAAACAGGACTGCCCCCTACTGCCCTGGACTCCCGGATGAAACCGCGCTGCAAATTGTGATCTATGAACTGTTTGAGTTCCTGTAATTCGTCCTCAGACATGGAATACAGCTTCCCTTTCGGCAGCGTCGCCCCTGGTAGGAGGTCAATCTTGCAGTCATATTGCCTGTGCGGTGGTAGCTTGTCAGCCTCTTTCTCGCAGAAGACCTCCAGAAAGTCTGCGTATTTGTGGGGGACTGCTTGCAACGTTCCCAACTGCAGTTGTGATTCCTCCTCCTCTCCCTCCTGTCTGGGCAGGATGCAGTGTTCTGCGCAATAAGATGAGCCGAAGATCAGCTGTCTCTGGTACCAAGCCAGTGTCGGACTGTGCCTGTCCAGCCAACTCATGCCCAACACAATGGGCGTGTCCGACAGTTGGGTGACATTAAAACTGATGACTTCCCTGTGGTTGCCAAGGCGCATCACCATCGGTGGCGTTTGCTTCACCACCTGCCCCCCTAGCAACTCTCTGCCATCCACTGTGACGACTTGCAGGGGCAGAGTGGCAGGCAGTAGCTGTATAGCGTGCTGCTCCACAAAATCCTGCGCTATAAAGTCTGCGTTGCTCCCAGAATCCACAGAAAGCGGCACTTCGATAGTGACGCCATCGGGTAGCTGGAGAGATGCTGTGAGCTGCACTACTGGTTTGGGTGGGAGGGGGTCCGTGGGTTGCAAGATCGCTGGGGACTGCTTCACTGATGCGTCTGGCTGGGCCCCAGTGCCTCTGTCTCCAGCCAGACATCGTCGTTTCCCTGCTGTGGTTCTCCTTGCTGCGTTGCTGCAGTCACCATTGCTGAGGCTGCAGTGTGCTTGTGGAGCCTCCGGGGACACTCTTTCGCCAAATGGCCTGGATCCTCGCAGATGTAACACTTCCTGTTCCCTCTAGGAGGCTTCGCTTTCACTGCTGTCGGTGCTTGGGCTCTGGCTGCTGACTGAGCCCTTGCACCTCCAACCTCCATCGGTTCCCCTCCCCCTCCAGGCGGAGGTGTGGATTGCGCACGCGCTGCTTCTCTTGGAACGAAAGAGAAACTTCTCGCTGCTTCGCGCCCTCCACGTCCTTCATCTCTGCACCATGGACGTTCTTCCAGCCTCACCCCCACAGTCAGCGCCCTTTGGACCACCTCCTGCGTGCTTCGGGGCCTCTCCCCCCTTGCAATTTCATCCTTGACCGCAGAGCTTAGACCCTCCCAGAACAGGTCTCTGACAGGGGGCGAATCCCGGTCCCACTCTAAGGCACTGACCAGCGCAAAAAAGCGGGCGTGGTACTGCCGGACGCTTGCCCTCCCTTGTTTTAGTCCATGAATCTCCCGTCGGGCAAGATCCACATCAATAGTAGACAAAAAACACGCATCCATCGCTTTGATAAAGGCATCTGCATTCTGAAGCGCCGGATCTTTATCCCTCCACAAATTGCGTAGCCACGCTTTAGCATCCCCATGCAAATGGGATAGTATGAACCCCACTTTCTCTTCCTCATCTCTAAAGTCTTTTGCCAGCAGTTGCAGTGCGCACATTACGTCTGCTCGAAAATTGGGGTACTGTTGTAAATTCCCATCGAAGTGAGCCACAAGCCCTCCTGCTCTCCGTGCCAACCCAACCCCCTCCGGTCTGGGTCCTGGCTGCCCGTGTTTAACCCATGCTTCAAACCTGGCGTGGAGATCTCTGTAGGCGGCTGCCGCATCCTCCTCCCTCTTCTTGGATGCCAGTACCTCCGCGTTCAATTGGGTAACTGCCTGTTGCAGCGCTGCAACTGTCTCTGCTTCCGTCATCTCTGCTAACCGTCGTGAGCTTGCTCCCAAACACCGATCCCCTCCTCCAGCTGCCTCTCTCTCCGCTGCGAGATATCAGGTGTCTGAAGCTTTTGTGAGACGGGTCTTACTGTCAGAGCTGCCACCCAGTCCCAGCTCACATAGGACCAAGTCCGCCAGCGTTCACTTTATAAGAGTCTTTATTAAGTTACAGGTTTCATTTCCGAACTGCAGCGTGCAGCTCTACACCTTCTGCCCTAGGTCGGCGAAGACCCGTCTGAGTCCCCGCCTCTTGCACACCAGCTTAATACCCTAGCCTTGCTCCACCTCCTTCGCCTCTCCCTACGTCTCTGGGTCCTTCTGCCCCCCTGGGCCTCCTCCCTTCTACTCTCCTCTGACGCTGACCCCCCTGATCCTTCTGCCTCCTTGCGGCGGGCTTTGGGACCTGGCTCACTCTCCGGGCTGCTTACTGCTCCAGCTTCCGCTGCATTTGAACTTGGCGCGCGCGCCCAACTCTCTACTTTCCTCTTAACCGTTGCCTCGCTCTCTGAGGAGGGCGTGACCACCCCTGACTCGTGCCCTCCCTCCTGCTGACAGCCTCCGGAACCCGATGCCTGGCTACCTTCCTCCCTGCTGCTCTCAGTCTTGAGCGTGGGTCCCGACTTCCAGCTGCTGCCGCCCTCAGTTATGAGCGTGGGTCCCGACTTCCAGCTGCTACTCTCTGAATCTCCTCTGTTCCCTTCCTCCTGGGGTGTCCCCCCGGATCCCCCCCTTGCTCTGCTCACTGGGGCTCCCTTTTGGGAGTCCTCTGACTCACTGCTTAGGCTTGGAGATCTCGGGTCGTCATCATCACTCATTTTCCCTTCGGATTCCTCCCCCTCGCTCTCTGCTTCCTCCCTTCTCTGCGTCTCTGCTCCTGAACCCCTGACAGTATGTAACCTGAAGCATATGTAACCTGGAGCGTATGTAACCCGAGGTACCACTGTATTTGATCTCTCTCAAATTAGTATTGTTGTGTGATTGGGAGGGTTAGACTGAGGAAGATTCAAGGAGCCAGGTCCTGCTACTGAGTGCATTAACAGTCATAGCAAAGTTGCCAAGTACCTTTCTCTTGTTAGCAGTGGTAGGGCAAAAGGCAAGGATGCCAACAGTAAGGAGGAACCAGAGCCAGGTATAGAGTCAACTAATGATGGGTTTGTCTCCATCCTCCTCCCTGAATTCTACAAAGGGAATGCTGAGAGTGAGGGTGCCAACAGCCAGCACCACCCACTTTACTAGCTGGAAAGAGGCAAGCAGGGAGGAGAGCTGGCAGACAGCAGAACCTGATGGAGAAGTTCCCCAGTTGCACTAATGTAGTAGCTTCTACAGGTTGTTAGGGAAGTTACAGGCAAATGCCCCATGATGACTAGGAAAAGGCCAGAAAATGGTTTGGATGGCGAACGCCAGATTGTCCAAAGGGGGGGGGGCATGTCTTACACATACATTTTCCATTGGGAAACAGCTGCAGCTTAGAGAATCTGCTTTGAAAACACAAGTTCTTAATTCATTCCCCAGCATCTTCAAATAGGGATGGGAATACCTCTTGTCTGAAAAACCTGGAGTCACTGCCGGGCAGTATAGGTAAGGCTGAACTAGATGGAACAATGGTCCAACTCAATATACGGTGGCTTCCTATGTCCTAAGTTCACACACTGCTGGTGACATCTTGCTGTCCTAGGCAAAAGGCACGTATTGGACTGGTAGCTGAAGTCTCCTTCAAGCATTGGTGATGGAACAATATCCTTCACTGCATTTGAAACTGACAAACTAGCTTATGGAGTGGAGGGCTGGGCCAGGCTGGGCATACATAGCTTTGTTCTCCAACACCTCACTGCTGATACCACCACCACCCCAGCATGTCACCTGAGGAAGCTGCCTCACACTGCCTAATGTTAGAACTCACCCTGCCTGGTGAGGATGGCACGATCTAGGTGACAGGATAGAGAAAATGGGCTGCAGTTTGAGAAATGGACTGAGAAAGATATAGAGAGCTGAGAATGGGCTGGGCAAAAGCAGCTTAGGGTGCTGGGTGTCCCCCTAGAGTTTTAGCAATAACTGTAATATATGCAAACTTAGCAATGACAAACCTAGACAGCATCATAAAAAGTAGAGACATCACCTTGCCAACAAAGGACCGTATAGTTAAAGCTATGGTTTTCCCAGTAGTGATGTATGGAAGTGAGAGCTGGACCATAAAGAAGGCTGATCGCCAAAGAATTGATGCTTTTGAATTATGGTGCTGGAGGAGACTCTTGAGAGTCCCATGGACTGCACGAAGATCAAACGTATCCATTCTTAAGGAAATCAGCCCTGAGTGCTCACTGGAAGGACAGATTGTGAAGCTGAGGCTCCAACTCTTTGGCCACCTCATGAGAAGAGAAGATTCCCTGGAAAAGACCCTGATGTTGGGAAAGATGGAGGGCACAAGGAGAAGGGGACAACAGAGGACGAGATGGTTGGATAGTGTTCTCGAAGCTACCAGCATGAGTTTGACCAAACTGCGGGAGGCAGTGGAAGACAGAAGTGCTTGGTGTGCTCTGGTCCATGGGGTCACGAAGAGTCGGACACGACTAAATGACTAAACAACAACAATGCAAACTTACTATGAATGGGGAACCTGTGGACATTCTAGTCCAACAACATTTGGCAGGCCACAGGTTCTCTCCCTGCAGCATGCTCAATAGGTAGGTGGGCTGACTATTCACAGACAATTCCAGTTGTCCAGCCTTGTCAAGGATGAGGAAAGCTGTTCCAGAGACTGTCAGGATGGTCTACAAACTTCTGTTAACTTACAGGCCTGCTTTCGTCTATTAACTGGCTTCAAGCAAGAAGGAAAGAAGACTGCCTTCTTCACAAGACGCCATTATGTCCAAAATGATTGTGAATGGTTTCAGCTGAAACTCAAACCTGAATGGATCAAGGCAGCTTCCACAGCTGGGTAACTGATGCCATTATAACATGTATAAGCAACATATTTCTGTTCTCGGACTAAGTCTGAGGCTTTTTTTAAAGGAAGCTTGGCATGTTCTTTCAAGCAGCCGCCAGTCTTTCTGGTGACTTCCCAAGGCAGCATAAGGAGCGCTTTGTTGCTGAACCATCAGGAGCTTGTAGAAGATGCAGCATTCCATGCTGTTTATTTCATTCCAAAGATGTAATCAAAACAAAGATGTGTTTTTGCACTGAAAACTTCACTGTGCTTCCCAACCCATGTCTATATTTATGGCTGACTTCACTATAACAACAGCAGGCTCTCTTTTTCCGTTGAGGATGCAGTTATCCAGTGATGGCAACAAGGTGCGGACCTGCCCAACTAATATCTTCAAGCAACTGGTAAATGAGCCCAGTCTCTGGGAAGCCCTTACATTCCAAATCATGTATTTATTTATCTATCCTGCCCTTCATGGGCCTAGGCACTACAGTTTCAAATCATAATATTATAAAATGCTCCAGTCTTCCTGTCCTCCTGCAGTCTGGTCAAACTCATGCTGGTAGCGTCGAGAACACTGTCCAACCAACTTTGTAACCAGAGGTTCAACTGAATAGAATCTGAATCACATGCACCATAAGGCCTATGCAGCCTCAACTTAAGATGGCTCCCCGGCCTGGCTTTGCACTGCAAAGTTTGCAGCAGCACATGCAATAAAATAGTGTCCAGCATTCAAAAAACCCCTCAGCTTGCATTAACTAGCCACACACAAGGCATGCAAGCTCCACCCCCCAGTCGTTCTTAGACTTCTTATTGGGTGAGCAACACAGCCAAGCGACACAGTTGGAGCCTCCCTCCTCCCTGGCCAGCAGGGAGGGAGGGAGAGGAGCTGCTTCCTTTGAAATTTAAGGGACATCATTTAAGGGACATTTAAGGGACATCCATCAATAAGGGACAGCAGCGGGACATGGCGCTAGAATAAGGGACTGTCCCTTCAAATAAGCGACACTTGACAGCTATGTACAGTGGTACCTCAGGTTAAGTGCTTAATTCGTTCCGGAGGTCTGTCCTTAACCTGAAACTGTTCTTAACTTGAAGCACCACTTTAGCTAATGGGGTCTCCTGCCGCTGCTGCGTCGCCAGAGCATGATTTCTGTTCTCATCCTGAAGCAAAGTTTTTAACCCGAGGTACTATTTCTGGGTTAGTGGAGTCTGTAACCTGAAGCGTATGTAACCTGAAGCATATGTAACCCAAGGTACCACTGTAGATAATTTCCCTCTAAGTGGGCAGCATTTCCCACCAACTGCAATGATCATTTACCCACGTGCTATAGAATGATGAAATTGACAAGAGTGGGAGCTGCTTGTGGTCAGTTTTATCAATCCTAAATGGGATTGGGAGGGAAATGTCCTTTTTTATAGTAGACAGCAAGGGCCACTGTGGAATAATGGGGAGACCCAGGTTCAAATCACCACTCAGCAACAAAGCTCACTGTGATTGGACCAAGGTCACTCAGTTTCTTTGTCTAACCTATCTCACAGGGCTGTTGTGAGGACAAAGTACTGCAGTGTATGGCAGCTTGAGTTCCTTGGAGCAAACGCAAGATATAAACCTAATAATAAAATTAACAGGATGGAAAGCTTGAACCTGCTGTTCCTGGTCTATATCTGTATAGGATCATAATAAACTCTGCAAACTAAAATTGTTTTTAAATGTTTTAATAGTTCATGTTTGCTGTCCAGGGCTCCTTTGGGAAGAAGGGCATGCATTAAACAATTATGAGATCAACAGATACAGGGCAGAGTGCAGCTCACATTAGGAGGCTGAGCTGTTCTAACAGCCCTTAGGATTAATAGGCCACTTTTCCAGTAAAGGGACTGGCAAACCTGTTTCGTTGGACTACAGCTTTCATCAGCCTCTGACCATTGGCCATGCTGGCTGCTACTGGCTGGTGTAGAAGTCCAGCAACATTTGGAGGGCTACAGATTCCCCATCCTTGTTACAAAGAGCATACTCTCCAGTATTGAACTATGCAGGCGTTACTCTTGAGTAAAAACATTAAGCCCTGGATTGCAAGCCTGATAAATTCAATTGGTCAGAGTTGACAGGAAGTATAAATCTGGTGTGGGAGAGGCTAAAGACTGAGAACAAGAGGGCACCTTATGCTGAAGCCTGCTTGAGTATTTTGCTCATTTAATAAACAAGGAGCGCAGCCAATTCTCTCACTACCCTTTAATAAAGCCAAACACCATCAGTTCTACAGGGCTGCAGTTCTCACAACTGCTTTCAAGCTGCTGTTGATGACTCTTGCTCACTGTCTGAAAACAGAGATGGCACAAATGGGATTTCTGATTTTCCTCCTTGTTACCATCCTTTTGCTGGATCAAACAACTGGCCAGTCTGTCCATTCCAAAGCCAGAAAACACAGCAAACGGAGGGTTAAAGGTAAGCAAACTTAGTAGGCCACAGAGAATGAAGATTATGATAAATATATTATTTGATTGCTACCTTAGTAAATTTATTAACAAGTATTATTTTATTTTTTGCTATGTTGGTTCATCTGATTCGGATAGTTTTATTTATGAATTCTGTGATAGAAAAAGCCTGGGCACATAACATATAACACATACTATACCCGGAGTTCCCAGGCACAGATCAAACCTAGACCTCTTCAGCTTCATGTGTCTTTAAAGTAGGCCTTCAGGTGTTGTTGTAGGAAAGGACCATAGCTCAGTTGCATGCTGAAGATTCCAGGTTCAGTCTCAAGGTACATCTGGGAAAAGTTCCTGCCCAAAACCCTGGAGAGCTGCTGTCAGTGTGGACAGTACTAAGCTTGACGTACCAGTGGTCTGATTCAGTATAAGTCACCTTCTGGTGTTTCTATGACTCCATTCCTCATCAGCCCAAACCACCTTGACCAATGGTCAAGGATGGGGAGAACTGGGTAGGAGGCAGGGAAATGTTGATCTCCCAGAATTAGTGGCTGGGAAGAGAAAAGAAAGATCCCAGGTGAGATCTGGGAGAGGGTGGTAAGGGTTAAGAAGTACCTTTAACAGAGGACTCTATACTCTATTTTTACTTTTGGTAGCTGTTTTCGTTTACATTAGCTTAGTGGGGGGAAAAGAAAGAACTGTCATTCAGCAACACCTGGAACATCCCCCATGGACCATGCCGTGAGATAGATACTATAACAGACAGCAAATAATCATGGAAAAACCTCATACCTGGGCAGTTCTTCTTAAAGTAACGTTGTGCCATGATAAGACACTTTTGCATAGCCTGTTCTCACATTCTACCAGTAACATTCAAAGAGGCTAAAGCATGTGCGATGGGTAGGTAGCAAAGGTACTTCTCACACCTCTACTGCACTTCTCTAGGTAGCCTCTTTGTGTCAAATATGACTGACGTGGCATGAGGATTTGAACACTCAAAACTGGCAAAATAAAAATAAAAATGCCCCTCACCTATGTATTGTGGAGCAGGGAAATAAAAAAAGCTGCCTGTAACCAAAAGTACATACCATACACTTAAAACACACCTGCCCCCCCCCCCGAATGCTTGGAACTGTAGTTTACCCATCATAGCGCACTTAACAAACTGTGGGTGTATATTGTGTACTATGTACAGACTTCACCCTTCACAGGCAGCTACCTCCCCATGCTAAAGGAAGCCTGCAAATAATTCAGTGGGATTTATTCCCAGGTTAGTGGGGTTAGGATTGCAGCCTTTGTATTGCACTCCACATCTTACTGTAAACATTTTGATGTGTCTAAATATGTTAATGTATGTATATACTTACTTATTTAAGAGAAAGACGGTGACCTAAAGAGTCAAATTAACAAGCTTTGGCAAGAGGTAAATTCCCTGAAGGAAATGCAAGCCCTGCAGACAGGTAAGGGTTGCTTTTTATTATTCTACAAAAGGGGTGGATAATGTCTGGTCCTCCAGGTGTTGCTGGATTATAACTCCCATCATCTCTGACCATTAGCCAGTGCTGGCTCTGACTGACGGAAATAATAGTTCAGCAGTATCTGGAGGGACACAAGTCCTCCATCCTTGCTCTGCAGGGTTGAATCGTTTCCTTTAGTTGGCTCTCCCCTTAATATTTTTCAGTTTAAAATAACTTTAAATGCTCGCTTTAAAACAGGGGTTTTGGGTGGGGGAAGAGAGATAGATGGCAAATGGGCTGAAAGATGTTATTCCATTTGTTGTTCCATTTTTTTTTAATCAAATGATTAAAGATATTATTAAATACATGAATACTCGGGGTGTTTGGTGCAGACTTTAAAATAGTGTTTTCAGATACCTTGTCCTGGTTTTATTTGCTAAGCACTGAGTTGACCTCATACACAGCTAGCTTTACTTTGGCACTTTGTGTTTCTAAGTAATGAAAAGGACTTTAGATCCCTGCCCTTGGTGGACAGCCAAGTATACACCTATTTCCTGATAGTTCAGCCCATTCTGATGTCAAGACAAATATCTGTTTTTCCTTGCAGTATGCCATGAAACCAAAGTGGTGAGGCGGAGGGGACAGTTTTCCAAACATAAATAGTACAAATAACAGTCCTGGCTCATTTTTAGTTTCTCTCCGCCCTCCTCTGGCTCTTCTCCTTGGACTTCCAAAACAGCTTAAAGAGTCAGTGACATAATATAATACAGTATATGGGTAATAAAGTCATGGAGGGCAGTTGTCCCAAGAGATCACAACATGGTAACAAGAAGGCCTGTTTTTTCACTGCCCCCTTCTGCCACTTGTAATTGCACACAGGAAAGAGAGGCAGTTTTAAAAGGGATTATCCAGAGAGCCTTGGGGACTCAGGGCACTTCCAGATGACCATCCTGATTTATTTACAGAGAGATTAGAATATGCTGGCTATTAAATGAGCATTCATTCTTATTTTTTTGTGGTAAGGTTAAATGACATGTCAAAGCAAATGCTATCTCTCAGTTTCCCTCCACTTTTGTTATTGCAAAAAGCCCAGCGTTTTGAGGGAGCAGGTCTGTTGTGCAGGACTTCCCAAACAACTAGAATTGCACAACCTGAATTGTCTGGTATGCAATTGAATCCTGCCCCAAAATAGACATTCTCAGGCTAAGTCTGAGGTAAGCGTACATACTGTAGAACTGTAGACAGAGACTGGAGTTTCAATAATGGTGATATTCTAGAAGCACCCAGAGTTGTGGAAATGTTGAAATTAGCCATCAGTATGCTCTTCTTATGTCCTCGTGTTATATTCAGTGTCATCAATCCAGGGATTTATATGCTAACTTTCAGTATTTCAGATACAGAGATTGGCCCAAAGCACTCAACCACATCAAGCCTTTCCTGTTAATTTGGGGATCCAGTAAGTGTCAGTGCTCACCCGCCCAATGTCTACCCAAAGAGAGGCCAACAGGCTGAAGGAGCTATTAACTCCATCAATTACTGCAAAGCAATAAGCAGCCATCATCTTTATAGCTGGTTATCTTTATGCCTGTTTCAGTAGCTTGCAAATGAACAAATTGAAACTGTGATTAGAAGACCCAATTAACATTGCCCTTAGCACATGTTGGGCTGCTTCTTTGATTCGGCAGGAGATGAAAGTGTTGTGATGAGGTATTTTGCTACCTCTCAAAATCAATAATGGTACAAGGAACTACAGTGCTGATGCTGTGTCTGAAGAAATGGTGTTTATGGGAAAACAATCACTGCAAACTGAAAGTTTGTATGGGCTTAGGCTCTTAGGACCAAAATAGATGCCCACCCATCCTAAATTCTGTCAAGAGAAATTCCAAATCCAGGGAAATTTCAGGTAGCAATAACCAGTGAAGAACCACTTTGGTCCACTTAACATGGATTCTTTAATCATTGCATCCATCTTCTTTCATTCACAGTCTGTCTTCGTGGAACAAAGGTCCATAAAAAATGCTACTTGGCATCCGATGGTGCAAAACATTTCCATGAAGCAAATGAAGACTGCATAGCCAAGGGAGGGACTCTTGCTATCCCCAGAGATGGCGATGAAACCAACGCTCTCCGAGAGTACAGCAAGAAGAGCTTGTCAGGTGTGGCAGATTTTTGGCTGGGTGTCACTGACATGGTAAACGAAGGGAAATTTGTTGATGTCAATGGAATGGTCCTCAACTACTTCAACTGGGACCGGTCACAACCCAATGGAGGAAAACGGGAAAATTGTGTCTTGTTTTCACAGTCAGCTCAAGGAAAGTGGGTGGATGAAGTCTGCCGTACTGTCAAACGATATATTTGTGAATTCCTGATCCCTTAATCACAGCTAGGTCTGCTTCCTTCTTTCACCTTTGAAACACATATATGGTAGGGATGCCAGTTTGCAGTCATCACCAAGCTTCACAACAAATCCAGAGTCAGAGACCACACTTTCAGGTAATTAGTTTTGTATGGGGCAGTCAAAATAGCCTTTAGTCATGATGGATTGTTGAGTTCAAGTGTATATCTCTTGATAATCCTTCCTGTTTACTAAAACTGCAAACCTCTCTTTTAAAGCAGATACTTCCTCTTTTAATTAATTTTCCATTCAGTTGCAATTCCCTGTGTGTTCCGTTGCTGCAAGAAAATCAATGCTCTGCTTTGAACACTGCTAATGTCATAAACAGAGGTGATAGGACAACCAACACGGAATTGATTGTGCTGTTAGAGGTAGATCCACTATTTGATCCTAGTCAGTATCCCAGCACTGCAGGGTGAATTACAGGGTAGCTGCATCCCAAGATTTATAATGGACTGCAGGACAGAGGGAATGTGAGGTTTTGCTGTAAGCATACTGTAGATACTGAGGTATTAAATCCTCATCAGTGTGGCTTCTTAAGCACACTTCTTATTTCCAAGGCTCCTATGATATCAGGACACGGGCAACAAACTACTCTTGTTATAATTCAAAGCTTGTTATCATAAAAAGTGTCCCTGCTATCAACATATATATAGTGAGTGGGATGAATACTTCTCTGACATGTATCTTCCCATCATGCTTTATATCTAACACATTTGAATATCTTCACTCTTTGCATGATTTACACATTTCAATAAAGTTATTTTTCAAAAGCAAAAGAGCTGGATGTTGCAGTGGCAATGTTGTGTTTTAATGCATGGATGTGTGTGTGTGAACAGAGGAGTTGAAGACATCCAATCCTATGTACACTTATTTGATAGTATGTGTTGTACTTCATTTTAAAGTTATCAGCCCATTAAACACAGTGCAAGCCTATACAGTGGTACCTCGGGTTACATACGCTTCAGGTTTCATACACTTCAGGTTACAAACTCTGCTAACCCAGAAATATTACCTCAGGTTAAGAACTTTGCTTCAGGATGCGAACAGAAATTGTGCTCCGGCGGTGTGGCAGCAGCAGGAGGCCCCATTAGCTAAAGTGGTGCTTCAAGTTAAGAACAGTTTCAGGTTAAGAACAGACCTCCGGAACAAATTGAGTACTTAACGTGAAGTACCACTGTACATGTCTACAGTGGTACCTTGGTTTAAGAACGACTTAGTTTATGAACAACTTGGATTAAGAACGCTGCAAAACCTGAAGTTGGTGTTTTGGTTTGTGGCATGCCTTGGTTTAAGAATGCTTTGGTTTAAGAATGGACTTCCAGAACGGATTAAGTTCGTAAACCAAGGTACCACTGTACTCATAAGTAATCTCCATTGAGTTATGGGGAACTTACTCCCAGGTAAATGTGTATAGGATTGCAGCCATTTGAGTTTTACTGGCATAATCAATTAACTTATGAATTATATTTGTCTGTTGATAAAACCAGTAATTCTGAAGTAAAAAGCCTAATTTGTGGTTTTGTTGATTATGCAGTTTTATTTGTGAGCCACCCTGTGATCTTTTTTTTTAAGGTTTAGAGATAATAATGTAAATTAAAAATAGAATAAAATGACCCACATCTGTCATAGCAGGCACCAAAAGGCATCCCCTTCTATGGGAAAGGGCCACCTGTGTGCTGGCCATGAGTAGACCCACTGAAATAAATCAGTCTACTCTCAATAAAATTTGGCTGGCTATATAAAATCAGTTAACTGGGTTTTTGAAAACCAATCTTATTAGTTAAACATTGCCAACCTTCTTAATTCTGCATGAACATGCATAGGAATGGGCTGCAAATCTTATTAGGAAGGACATAGGAAGCTTCCTTATGCAGCATTATCTACTCTGTTTAGCAGCAGCCCTGCAGGGTCTGAGGCAGAGAGAGGGGGGGCGTCTCCCCCCCTTCACTGCCTGCCCACAATTCCTACTACTGGGTCCTGCTTAATTTGAGAGACCAGGAATTGAACCAGGGGCTTTCTGCTTGAAAAGTTGGTGTCTTACCATTGATAGGGTTCCTTAAAATAATCATTCATTAGCTCTAAATAGTGGTGAATTCACAACTTTTAAAATTGTGGGTCCCTCCCCACTTTCTGTTTTTTGGTTGTTGCTGTTTTTTAAAGCTTGCTTTCAAAAGCATTTCCATGATTACTCAGCCAAATTTTCTCTTGGTCCTGATCTTCCACTAGGAAACAAAAGTTATTGTTTTCCCCGTTCACAGTAGGTAAAAGATATGTTAAGGCAAGCTGGTAGTGGTTGGAGGAGGTGTTACTGTCATCCATTTACCTTCAGCAGAGACAGGGAGTGGCAGGCAAACCTTGGATTAACACTCCACCTGGGTTTAAGGCACAGTTACAGGAGGAGCATGGAGAAGGCAGCTGCCAACCTCTGCAAGCTGTCCTGGAAGCAGCTCTGAGTACCTTGCCTGCCATAGTGCTATACAGGCATTGGAGGTTATATTCTCCATTGAAGGGCAAAGGTTGCTGTGCTGGTGGTGGGTACTGGCCCTATGAGCCTGACTACTGCACCAGTAGTGCTGTCCACTCAAATTAGGTGCTGAATCTGATGCTGCTATTTGAACACCACAGCATTGCACTCCTTTGCAGGCCACAGGAAAACACCTTTGCAGCATCCACATTCTAGGGCTTGGGCTCAGGATGGTATTCAGATGTGTATCTGAAGAAGTGTGCATGCACACGAAAGCTCATACCAAGAACTAACTTAGTTGGTCTTTAAGGTGCTACTGGAAGGAATTTTTTATTATGAAATAAATAGTTAGAAACTTTGGGTTGGAAGGATTTAAGTATACAGGCAATATAAAATGGTCTGTGTATCATTCTTTTGGTTAATTGTTCGTAGCATAAAAAGATTACAAGCAGACTATTCTGCTATAGTATTTTGTATACTGCACCATCTGGTGCTGTGTTCAGTTATTACACTTACAATGCAGTGCAGTGTTTTTATCATAGCTCCCCTGACTAGTGGGACAATCATACAAATCAGATGAACATTTTAATTTGTCAACTCAGTCTGCATGGCAATTCATGTAGACTTTCTGAGTCTGAAAACTGAATTCTGCTATATATCCACTATATAGCCACCCGCAATACTTTGGGATTTGTATTTTTATAGATGCAGTTTTTACAACCAAGAGTGCTGGGTGCTAGGGAGTTTCTCTGGGAATGCAGACTGCGGCACAAAGCAAAGTGGCTACAAAGTGCGTAAAATGGGATTTATTCTCATGTGTGGAAAAGATTGCAGGCGCACCTGAAGTACAAAAACAACCGCTGAACTTGAAACTGGCAAAGCGCAACTGTTGCCAGAGGGAAAATTTCCTCTTTATTATTCTTATCAGTAGAAATAGCATTTGCAGAAGCAGCCCTCTTTCTGCTCCTGCTTTCAAAACTTCTCAACAACCTTCCCCCCAAATCGGGGCATTTCTCTCAAAATCCTACATCCACCCACATACATTTACCGTAAACATAAGCACAAACAATGACAGAGCAATACACGGGGCATATTCAGTACAGTAAAAACAAACTACAGAGACGCAGTTACATATAGCCCAAACTTTAAGATGAATCTCGCACGCGACTACAAAAAGCCACACTTGCCCGCTGCAGCAACACCCGCCAGCACAACATCGGTACTGTATTTTCCTTCCGCTGAAAGCTCGGCTTGGCACGTGCTTTCCCCTCACCCGGGACTACGCTTCCCATAATACAATTCGTCCTCCGCGCCCTGGGATTGGCTCAACAGAACCGGAAAGGGCTGTCCCCCCTTAAAAAAAACCCCAACAACTCCCCCCGCCACCAAAATCTGAAACCTGCTTGCAAGAAGCTCCGTCTCTGTGCGGGGAGGGGGAAGAGGAGGCGGGCGAGAATTGAAGCGGGAGGGTGGCGTTTCTGAGGAGGACCTTCCTGGGACCGTCGCGAGGTACTATGGCGGCGCTGAAGTACGCGGGGCTGGACGACACCGACAGCGACGAGGAGCTGCCCCCCGGCTGGGAGGAGAGGACCACGAAGGATGGCTGGGTCTACTACGCCAAGTGAGTGGGAGAGGGGCAGGTGGGCAGGCAGGCAGGCAGGCAGGTGAGGAAGGGCTCCCGCCTCTGAGGTGGGCTTTCTTCGAGGGAAGGCTTGCGAGGGGTGGGCGGCAAAGGGTCGCTTTTCTGAGTGGCTTGTCCGGCGTGGGTGGGTGGGGGGTACGTAAAGTCTCCCCAGTTTACCAGTGCAGGATACAAAAAGTAACATTTCTCAGTGGTTTATGAGGGTGGCATGCAGAAAAGTTTTCTCTCCTCTCCCTCCCCTCCACCCTCGTGATTTCTTGGGGTGTGTGCAGAATTTCACTTGAACCTGAATGGTTTGTGAGGTTATAATGGTGAGAGGTAAGAAGTCGCCAGTGCAACATGGTTCCTGGAAATAAGGAGGGTTATAATGGTGTTTAAAATGTTCATAAGAATCCCCTCCCCATAGTTCTGTAAGGAGTTTACGCTAGGGGGGATGCAAGCTGTCGCCTGCAGTTGTATTGGTTGGGTGACCGGTACAAAAGTGAACAGGGCACCTCAGGAGCATCGCCTCTTCTCTGCCACTACCAGCAGGTGCAGCTTGTCCTGCAAACTCACACCTGCGGAAATTGCCTTTTCTACGCGGCTCTTAAAGGTGCAAGCATGCCGTTCCCTTTTGTATCTGGCCAGCCTAAGGTTGGGGCCAGTTGCAGGCCACTGTCTACAAAGCAACAGTAGCATGAGTACAGAACAAACTGAAGGAGTCGCAAAGAAGCACAGCACAGGAGTCTTCTGGTATCTTCAAAGGCAAACGAAGTAGAGCCCAATCCTGTGCGCTTTTATTCAGAAGTAAGCCTTTTCAAAAATAGGGGGTCCATGGCCTGGCCTTGTTCAGGGGATCTGCAGAACGGAGCTAATTGGGAACCACTGCCCTGGGCATTTTTCCAGTGGAGAAAGCTGGTGACCCTGTCAAATCCCTTGTCTCACTGTGGAATGGTCAGATGAAATGGGTAGTCGATGTGACTCCTAAGCATCCTCTTTGGCGCCTTGGAACCTGAGCAACTGCCTTGGTATTTTGAGGAGTTGCGGACTATGAAACTGTGTTTGATCCAGCAGCTGTAGTTAGTGTGGAAGGCTGTAGCATGCATGATTGCTGATGGGACTGAGGCCTTGTCAACATAGAGCATCTGTGCTCAGAGATCTGCACTGGTTGCCAATTTGCTACTGGGCCAATTTCAAGGTGTTACCATTAAAATATAAAGCCCTTAACAACTTGGGACCAGTTTACCTTTGAGATTGCTTTACCCTACTTGGGCCTACTTGATTGTTTCAATGAGTAGAGTTGGCACTACAACAGGTGCCACATATTGCCCTTTCTGCATTTGGAAGAACTTGATTGTTTAGTGGGCCAGCACCTATACTTTGGAACTCCCCGCCTATTGGCACCAAGCCTTCACTGTTCTCTTTTTGGTGCCTGCAACAATAATTATTGTTTAGATGAGCCTACCCAAATGCTTAGAAAGTTGAAGCAATTTTAATCTGCTTTGGTATTTAAACTTTTGTATGTATGTAATTTTTTCTTTATTTTCTTGTTTTATGTTTTTGAAAACTGCTCTGAGGTTTGTTTGTTTTTTTTACAATCAAGCGGTGTATAAATTTTATGAAACAAAATATAAATAAATTTAAGTGGTGTGGGAGGTTGCAGGAGGGAGAGGGAATTTTATGTTTTGCAAATGGAGGCATTACCATTAGCTGAGTAACACAGTTGGGTGCAACTCAGTAAATTCATCTCTCCTTAGAAATGAAGGTTCACAGGTTTTGCTGTAAAACTTATAGAACCTAACAAACTTTTTGAAAACTTGCTTTTGGGCTCCTGAGCATTCCTAAGGAAGACTTTGGGCCTACCAGTTCTGTTTCTTAACTTTCATTGTTGGTCTGACGCAGTTGAAATAAAATAAAAATTGTCCAGTAGCACCATAGAGACCAACTAAGTTTGTTCTGGGTATAAGCTTTTGTGTGCATGCACACTTCTTCAGATACCTTCAGAAGTGCGCATGCACACGAAAGCTTATACCCAGAACAAACTTAGTTGGTCTTGGTTAGTCTAAGGTGCTACTGGACAATTTTTTATTTTTATTTATTTATTCATACAGACAGGTTATCTTTTCTGTGTCTTTTAAACGTTGTGAGTTTTATCTCAGTCCTGCTAGTGTTTTTATATGTTTACAATGATTGTCTATATATTGCATAAATTTACTCCAATCTCTCTGGAACGCTTGGTCACTCTGGTTTCAGATTTTCCCTGTCAGCTTTGCCTTTGTATGAATTAGCAGTGACCCATATTCTTTCATTATAGTATTCTAGGAATTATTTGTGCCCCAAAGCAGCTAGAAGGCATTGGTAGGGGGAGCACACTGCTTTACTGCAAATGTTTGTTGCACCAGGAAGATTGGCCAGTTTTAATATTACCAATGCATAGTGACACAATTGAGCTCTCACTTCATTTGTGAAACATATTTATTTATATTGAAATGCTTCCCTTTCAGTCATCTGGAAGAAAGAACTCAGTGGGATCATCCCAAATCCGGGAAACGGAAAAGAGTTGCAGGAGGTTTGTGTCTAGTTTTGCTGATTAAGGGTAGTTCTAAACACAGGGGAAAAGCTATAAATAAGTCAGAAATTAGATCGTTTTAACAAAATAAAAAATTTCTATGGAAAACCTCATTTTAAAATTTCCTGCGGTCTGGTGCCATCTGGTGTTGTTACGTGTTTATAGCATATTCAGTTCACTGTTTCTGTACTAATGTAGCTGAGTCCTAATACTAGTAAATTAGTCTGTCCCATCTGTGTGATACTTTTCCAAGTAAAATCTCAAGGGAAAATAGTGGAAGCACATTTTTTTTAAAGACCCGCTAGCAATTAATGTTTTCCAATAAAACATGTATAATTGTTTTAAATACACTTTTATTTTAAATTGCTATCCTGGGCTCCTTTGGGAGGAAGGATAGACTAGTAATTTAATTTAATAATAAATAAACTTTGAAAAGTTAAAGCCTGAGCCATCAATTTGGTGTGCCATAATTTGCAAATGATTGCAGATAATAATCTCTATGGCTGGGAAACATGACATGAATAACATGAATACTTGTGTCATAGGAGGACCCCAGTGTTGGTCCTTAAACCATTTAATCTGGAATCCTTCCTTCAAAATTTGTGAGGCTTCTTCTGTAGTGGAAGTAAATTATTGCAGCTGTTCACTCATTGTCTTCCTTTTATAAAATATAGTTGCAGAAGAACAAATTGTCCTGCATTATTGGGGTTGCTGTATTGGGCATACTACAACTTTGGATTGTATCCAACATGAAACATCAGTGGCCTTTGCCATGACTCTTCCATTTCAGATTAAATGTTGCAGTTACAATGCTTTCTTCTTTCTCATCTCCCTACTTCAGTAATTTCAGATCTTCAGTTATATATAGCCTTAACGATAAACTTATAAAGAAAGGTGTGTGCAGACTAACTGAATACCTTAAGGGCCACTAACTATGGAACAGGCATTGCTCATTTTCAGCTTGATCCAATGCTTGGTTATCTGGAAGCAAGTCTCATTGAATTCAGTGTATGCTTAGTCCCATAAGAGTGTGCATAGGATTATAGCATTAAAACCATGTGGAAGGTTAATTTGTTGATTGCCTTCCATTATTGTGTCACACTCTTCCTTTCCTGGATTTTACTGGTTCTTGTCTCCACCACATTCTTCAGTTGAAGACAAAGTGTTGCTGAGGATATACAATTTAAATTGCTTTAAAAATGCCACTAAATTTATTTTGTATTCCTTCAGATTTGCCGTATGGATGGGAGCAAGAAACAGATGAAAATGGACAAGTCTACTTTGTTGAGTAAGTGAGAGAACTGCAAGGGTACCAATTCTCCAAATGACATTTCTGTAGTTTTGTTATTTTGATGGTCACTGGTTTCCAAATTATCTATCCTTGCACTATTCAAAGCAGGAATGCAGTGAAATACTTCTCCAGATTTTCTTGTAGCATGTTGAAGCTTGTTTTGTAAAAAGCCTCTTGAAAGCTATAGTTAATAAAAAATGCCAAACCATATTAAATCTAACATGATTTAATTCATTTTCCTTGGAAAAGTTGCTTGAAGCTGTCAATGGCAAGTCTGTCTAGAGACTTGAAGAATTCACATCTAATTTACAGAGCATATGCATGTAAATAGTTCCCATAATATTGGAATACAAAAGAGCAGGAGAAACAAAGTATCATTTCACACAATGGATAGTTAAACTGTCGAATTTTCTCCCACAAGAGGTAGCAATGGCCACCAACTTAGGTGACTTCAAAAGAGTTTTAGACAAATTAATGGAGAATAAGGCTATCAATGGTTACTAGCCACAGTGACTAGGTTCTACCCTGCTATTGTCAGAGGCATTAAGTTTCCAAATACTAATTCCTGGGAGCTGGAGAGAGTGCTGCTGTTCTTAGTTCCTGCTTTTGGGATTCCTATAGGCATCTGCTTTGCCACTGTGAGAACAGTAGGCTGGACTAGATGGGTCACTGAACTGGTTCAGCAGGCTCTTTTATGTTTATAGGTTTCATCCCTTGAACTTACAATTACATGGTGCCTGGTTGAAGGTCCTGGGAAATACCTCTCCCTGAGACTCAGTGAACCACTGTCCTGGTGAACAATAGTAGACTTGATAGTCTGACTGTTTAAACCAGCTTCATGTAGTCATTGCATTCAACTCTTTTTCATAGCCATTTTTCTGTCACCTTCCCAACACAGAGAACTGAGACTGTAAGCCAGTAATATCACAATTGGCCTTCAGTTACAGACTATTAATGTTTCTTACTTGTTGCGGACCACTTTATTTTTACTTAAGGAAAGCTAATCCATAGAGATGAAACTGGAAACTGTTCCCCATTGACTTTCAGCCTTTTGTGCTACAGGAACAAAATAACGGAAAACTCAAGAGTTCTATATTTGTAGGTTTAAGATAGCCACAGGTCTTGTAAGCTGCTGGGTGTTTTTTTTTTAGCAATCAATCTGTCTTTTCAATCCGAGTGTTCAGGAAGTTATGTCTATTATAGATTTCTGGCCAGAAGAATGCCTTACAAACAGTGACAATTTAATGTAAACAGTAATGGACTATGCAAAATGTCTCTCATTTGAATCCCTCTTTTGATATTCCTGTTGTTGGTTAGAGCCTGTAAGATTATTGGTAGGATTTTTTGGTCTGTCCTCTAGGGTCTAATTTCATTCCTAAAAGACTCTTACCACGACCTCCAAATTGTGTGATAAAATTATACAAATTTACAAATTATACAACTATAAAATTATACAAATAGTTCAAAAAACCTTATTTATAAAAAATATTTGTAATCCACCCTTCCCCTGAAGGTTCCAGGGATGTTTATAGAACATGTAAACATCAACATTAGAGTTGAAACAATGTAGTACAAAGCTGAATGCAAGAATGAAAATCTGCCATCAAATTGCAGATCCATAAAAGCAAAGTAGCAGTGACAAACAGGTGCTCATGTTTTCCAAGTTATACCTCCCCAAAAATCTGGGCAAAAAAGTTTGGCTTCACCTGTCAATGAAATGAGGTACAATTACAGTAGGTTGAAAGCAGCATAAGTTTGGACATTATCCTTACACTTGTTCTAGAACATTACAAAAAAAACCTTTTGAAATAAACCTGTTAGACTAGTTTATATGTATTCTTTTATAAGTTAGTTTAATCATAGTTACTATGGACCATTTTTTCTCAATCCATTCAGATATTGTAGGATATACACTTTACCTCCAATTTTTAGCTATTTTAGTCTTAGCGATAGTTATAAAATTGAGCACTATTTTAAAATCATTTTCTGGAATAACATATTTTAAATAACAAAGCAGAAATATTTAAGGCTCCAAGGGTATATGATAGCCTAACATATCAGATATTAGCCTGAACAGATTTCAACAATAATTTTATCTGAACAATTCCAAAGGGTACGTATTTAATCCACTTTCTATTATCCACATTTTCAACATCTATCCAATACTAACTTATATATTAAATTCAGTTTATAAGGTGTTGATCAAACCATTGATCAATGGTTTTAAAATAGTTCTCCTTAAGATCTCCTGAAATTGTATTAGATAAGAAGTTGTCCCAAATCCATTGTTTCCTTCTTATTCTTTGAATCTCACACCCATTTTCTCATATATGTATCCTGGTTATGATCCAAGTTTAACCAAAGGTCATAGAATCTTGCAGTTATGCCTTTATCCAGATGAGAGATAAATAGAATTTCTCATTTGTCCTCTTTCCTTACTATTCCACATTTTTGTATTGGAGAGGAACCTCCTGATAAAACTTAATTTTTGCACTTCTCCAGGATTGTGAAAGAATGGGGATTGTGGAGACTAACAAGGTAGGACTCAGCAATAGAAGCAGCAAGTCTGTAACTTAAAACTGAACAGGGACATAGCAGTGTTTGAATATAAAGTATTTCTCAGTGTTTGCATTGTTACTGAAGATATATTAGCATGACCATCGTTCTTGTTTCTCTTAAGCCACATAAATAAAAGGACAACATACCTTGACCCAAGACTAGCATTTACTGTAGAAGATAATCCAATGAAACCCAATGCCAAGCAGAAGTATGATGGAAACACCACTGCAATGGAAATCCTTCAGGGTCGTGATATGAGTGGAAAAGTGGTCATAGTCACTGGAGCAAATTCAGGAATAGGTAGGTCAATATTGCATTCAGTTTTGTGGCAAGCTGTATCGGTGAATTTGCATGTGTTACATGCATGTGGATACTACCTCAGTGGTCTTCATAACTGATTTTCAAAATACTAGGTTGATCAATGCTATATGTGGTATATTTCTGTATAAAAGGACCAACATTCCAAACTTAAATTTATTTAATTGGATGCAAGTCCCAATAGCTACTTATTTCCATGTAAAGGTTCATTTGCACAGAAACTTGCCCCAGTTCTGATTTGTCCCTTAGCATCAAATCTAAAAGTACAGTCTGTCATCAAAGGAAGGTAAGAGATGACTCAGGAAAACTGCATGCCAAGTGATGATGTGTTATTACACAATTGTCTGGTTTGGCTACCTCACAAGGAACGTTCTAGATAATTATTTAGAGTTTTTGGTCATAGTTAAATTATTGGCAGATATTGTTCTGGATAGCTTTGCTACCAGGTACTTCCCATTGCTCGGTCCCTGCTCTTGCCAACCTAACAGTTTGAAAGCACGTCAGAGTGCAAGTAGATAAATAGGTACCGCTCCGAAGGGAAGGTTAACAGCATTTCTGTGTGCCGCTCTGGTTTGCCAGAAGTGGCTTAGTCATGCTGGCCACATGACCCGGAAGCTGTACACCTGCTCCCTTGGCTAGTAAAGCAAGATGAGCGTCGCAACCCCAAAGTCTTCCGCGACTGGGCCTAACGGTCAGGGGTCCCTTTACCTTACTTCTTTTAATATTGAGCCCCAAACAGGAGCTCATTATACCAACGAAGCAAATCACTGTTAAATAAAAAAGAGTTCATGTATATATGTGCCAGTGAGTAATGTGACTTATTATTTCCCATTGTGATTTGAACACTGTATTTTCAAAAAAGATAATAGATGTAAGCTGTTGCATCAAACTATGGAGATCTAAATTTAACTAGAAAGAAAGCATACTTGCAGTTTGAAAATTCAAAGCTACCTAAGGAGGTGGGGGAGAGTATATTTGGCAGTTAACTGCTTTCTAGTTCCTTTAAACTTCATAGAGTGAGGAAATGTATAATATGATGACAAACATAAGAGGCTTTTCCTTTGAGTACACCACCTTTTCAAAATGAAATTTTAAAAATATTCATTGTTGGGTTCTACTTACTTGCTACTGAAGGTCTTGTCAGTTTGGTTTTCTGCATTTCTGTGGCGCACAAAAAAATATTAGCTGACAGTTTATGAACACTTGTTGTAATTAGCAACTAGCATCCCTTCACCTGTATTTCCAGTAAAGGAAGTGAAAATTAGTGATGGGTTTTGAAAATTTACTGCTTCCAAATTTTATTAAAAATATAGTGCAGGGTCTTTCTATGTCTCGTAAGGCATAGTTCAGGGAAGTCTGTTTCTATCAAGTGGCAAGGTTTTGTGTTTGTATTTTGTTCAGTCTATGGAGAGTAATATATTTTGCTCATAGCTTTAACATTTCCAGTGTGGTGTAAAGCAGAAACATAGGATAAAAATGTTTTAAAATAATACACATTTGGCAGCCATATCCTGTGCTCCCACCTTACTTGTGAGTTAGCAGTTAACAGTCTTGATTTTTTCCGCCACTAGAGGGCTCTATTACTCTTCTGAAAAAAATGAAGCAAAAAGAAAGAGAAAAAAGAGCAACATATCAAAGTGCTTTAAAGTTTACCAAAACAAATATTAGTTTTGTCTTGGGCTTTTTATATATCAATTGCTGGTGCTAAAGTTCAAATGTGGAAGACTAGGTGAACTAATTTCTGCAAGTAGTTGACTTCAACTTCATTGGCAAATGTAGTTCGTAGTATCCCAGAATTTTCAACTTAAGATAAAGATAAATGTGGATATCAAAACACTAGCCTTTGTCTTTTAAGGCTTATATAAAGCTTTCTTTATGTCCTTGAAATCCTGTGTAGTCTAGCTTTGTGTATGCAGTACTCACTTGGATCTAATCTCTTGTAGGCAGTGCAAGAATTCTGCAACACGATGCAAGAACACTTGTGATGCTGCTGAAATTCTTTAAAGGAACACTTTTTCTCTAGGGGCATAGGCAAAGCTCCCTAAATTCTTCTATTACAAACTGTAACGTGCTTAAACTCTTTTGAGGAAAAGCAATATTGTATCTGCTACTGTACAATAGTAGATTTGGTCATGATCGCCATACACATGCATGCCACGAGTCTCCTTCAACAAACCTTTTGCCTTTGAATGTCAAAGTAATTGGAAAACTGTTTGAGTGTGTGTTGATGCCTGGCCCCTGAGTTTATGTGTACATGGGAGATTAAAGAGAGATGGAAACTAAACAATTCAGCAAGTCGCATCTTGTCAGTTTCAGTTGCTCCACACTGAGAGGAAATATATACACCATGGCTAGTATGCAAAGAACAGCACAATTAGATCTGTACACTCAAGGGGGAGCTTTTTATTCCCCATTCTCAAACATTAGCCCTATATTGCTTGTGTCAAGCAGTTCTCAAAAACTGGAAAAAGTTACAAAACCACTTTGTGGTTGGGGGGTCTGATCTTTCAAGAACAAGAAGTCAACTTGTACTTATCACAGACAAGCCCTTGAATTACTCTTTGCCCACAACCCAGTGTCTCTGCACCTGTCTTCTATGATATTTGTACAGTGGTACCTCTGGATGCCAACAGGATCCGTTCCAGAGCCCAGTTCACATCCTGAAGCGAACGCAACCCGCGTCTGCGGGTCGCAATTCGCCGCTTCCGCACGTGTGTGATGTCATTTTTACCATCATGCATGAGTGGTGAAACCTGGAAGTAACGCATTCCATTACTTCTGGGTCGCCGTGGAGCGCAACCGGAAAGCGCTCAACCTGAAGCAACTTCAACCCGAGGTATGACTGTACATGTTAGTAACTACTTTGTGTTGCTCCCTTGTCTTTGAGTCCTGCATAGTTATTTGATCTTGCATTGTTTTGCATTTGTCTCTGCCTGAGACATGATGAAATTGATACATGATATCACAATTGGCCCCTCAAAAGGTAGCTGCCAATAACACCTTTGTGCTCTATAGTGCCATCCCTTTTGTTATAGCTGCTTTCCAAAACCTGACTAAGTGATGATAAGAGATGCAGTTTTTAAATAGTTTTGCAAACGTGCTTACCTTGGTGTCCTTGTTTTGATTGCCCTTGTGGGCTGAAGACTTTTTTTTGTAATGTCTGATGCTTGAAATGGAAAAGCAAACTAATGGCATGTGAGGTATGCAAAACTATCTTTGTGTAACATTTGTGTTAAATTTCTTTTAGGCTTGTCAAAAGTAGACAAATGCAAAGAGAAAATGAATTGGAATGCAGTCATTGGAACCATAGTGGCAGATGTGATCAAATATATTTGGATTAAGGGAAAACTGTAAAACCATAGTGTTGGGGCAAAGCTATCAAAATTGTTAGATTGAATTATAAATATTGTTTTTCCTCTATGCAGAACTTTTGAATAGTTTCTGTTGTCAGATCTTAAAACTAGGGGAGAGCTAATATGAACAGGAACTTGATTAAGGTGAAAAAAAAATATTTAAAATGTTAGCAGAGGATAGCCTAAACGTCCTTGGACTATGGAAGTGTTTTTTTAGATGGTGATGAAGAGTTTAGTAATACCCTACCTCCTGCAGATCATATAGTAGGATACTTTCTTTAGTATATTTTCAGCTGAAAATAATCATCTTGCTGTTGGCTCAAAATCCCAAACCTGCACATTAATCAGAAAGTAGAGTTTCATTAGAATCCTGATTATCTAAATTTTCTGTGAAAGTTCTCTTAAATCTCCCAAGCACAGAAGCCAGGCATTGCTTGTTTTTGTTTTTTCCAAGACATGTGGCTTTTGGGAGATTTCTGTGAAATCTACAGCTCTTGGGAACCTTGGCCTTTATTTTTAAAAATAAGCAAAGTGAAAACCTAGTCCTTGTAATGGTAGAGATGCCTTTTTAATATGTTATTTTTGTGGGTGGGGAGTGAAGCAGTCTTAATCACTGTCCATCCTTAATGGAATTTCTTCAGTGCCTGCCTAGCAGAAAACCGTACAGTGGAGGAAAGTTGCATGGAACTTACTTGCATTTAGTGTCATGTAGAGAACAGAAGAAATGCTCAAGGTCTGTTATCTTACTCCCCAAAAGTGCTGCAAGCATTCTACACTGTTGCAGGAAGAATCTCACAATCAAGTATACCTGAAGTTTTGTTTTTGTTTTTTTGATGGGGTTTAAGTTCAAATGATCTCCTAGTATGTATATTAGCGTTGCCATCTTTAATTGTGCTTACTTTTACATTAAGTACCATTCTCTCTACGCTCTAAATTATGGAGTTAAATTCTTAATAATAATGCTTTTGTTGAAATCTAGTAATTTCCACTGAGGTATTTCTAGAAATGGTATCTGTTCCTTGTATTGCCTCATGCCTGCTTTGATAAATCTATTACTTGGGTAATGAGCAGTATACATGGATGGTTAGTCAAGTTATTGAACTCTATCAACTTTGGCTGAAATTCACAATGCAAGACAAACTTGTAATACGTAAGATTACATTGAGGCCAAAAGGTTCAATAATCACACTTGTAATGAAATCTCTTTGGTATATCACTTGTTAGCATTATTTATCTTTCATTACAGAACAACTCTGTGCACTACCTAACTCTATAAGTTGGAGTCACATGAAAGCTTATTTAAGGAATGTAACAGCTCCCCCTCTTTTGCCCTGTCACAGCTTCCCCTGTAAGCTCTTGTAGCAGGTTTGGTTCGTAGCTGAATTATAGCTCAGTACTTGTGAACAAGCTGTCATTGCTGCTTTTATATCTCCCTTCCAATTTTCCCGTGAGCTTTTTGGGAGCACTGTTTACTTTTGACACTTCAAGAATATCTAATGGTTAGGGCTGCGACATCTAGCTGGCTAATAGTAGGTTAGGCTAACTGCTTATAAACCTGATCAATTTGAAAAGTGTGCTGTTCATGGACTGGGCATCATAATTTGTTTTTTTTTTTTAAGTTTAATGTAAGTCCTTAATGAAAATTACAGGTGACGGGTGCTATCTCAGAAAGAAGGAATGCCTTTTCTAAGATAATATATGTTGTGATGTATGTGCAGTTCCATCTAGTTTGACTTTCTAAATGGAAGACTTAAATTAATGACTTACTTGGGTGGATGTAGGGAGGCAGAATGGGAAATAGAAAGTGTTTTGTTTTCAACACATCTTTCAGACTTGAAGCCCTTCTAGTCTGTATCAGGTAATGTTGCTTTTTAGGGGCTTTATAAACCTATTAAAGTCTGCCTTGGGCAAACATAATATGGATTAATGGTTGCAGTAGTTGGCTGGGATGCTGCATATAATCTGCTTAGAGTTTGATAATATTTGTTTTGGTGCGACATAAACTCATAAAATTGTAGATTTGGGGTCAAGGGTCATCTAGTCCAACCCCCTGCAATACAGGAATCTTTTGCCTAACATGGGGCTCAAACCGACAACACTGAGATTAGCAATCTCATGCTCTACTGACTCTATTCTAGCAGTCTATAGTAGCAAAGCAAACTGTTATCCTCCCCCTTCCTCGCCCCCAAATCAGAATAATTGCAAGACTTTCCCCACACTTTACTGGGAGAAGTAAGAACTGTTATATCCATAAACAAAAGAGAAACCTAAGGCATCCTTCTAAACTACTAGTACTGATCTAAGAGCTGCCATTTAGGTGATGGCATCATGACATTGTTGCTGTCCTTGTATTTCTGAAAAATTCCATATATTCCTAGCATTTGCCATGACCCTGGTTTTGCATGGAATATGAAGGAGGGAATAATACACTGCGTTGGGACTGTGACCCGTTAGGGGCATCCTGCATTATATATAGAACTGCATTCGCAGAGTTTCTTGGAAGAAGCAGACAAAAGGATTGAAGGCTATAGAGCAGATGAGCCTTTGCATTTATCTTCTTGCTCCTAAAAAAATTTTGTGAGCTTGTTTGGGTGATACTTGTATGTTTGTTGGGGGGGGGTATTGTCTTTTGTTAATCAATTCCTAATGTCCATTTGATTCCTCTGTATATAAATAGAAGAATAAATAGAGAATGATCTAAGGAAACTGTCTTTGGTTCCATTTGTGTCTAGAAGTCACACTTGTTTTCCCAACTCAGAGAAAATGTGTTGGTTTAATGCTTGAAAAGATCCAGCACACTTTAGCTGACAAAACAGTCTTCTAATTTCATCTGAGATGAAATATGCCTTTTTAATTTTATGAAACTGCTTGTATTAATATTGCACTGTTGTACTTGCCAAAAGGAGATTTAAAACATGCAACTAATTTTGTTTTTCCTTAATGCTTAATTAGTACTCTGTTCTGCAGTAGCTTGCTCACAGAGGAGCTGCACAGTAATTTTCACATCTGAAGAAGAAGCTGTTGAGTAGCAAGTACCCCCTCCTGCTCTATTTTCCTGTGGGCATGAAAACCTACCTTCTCTTAAACTTCATTCTCAGAAAGGCATTCTTTCCCTGGAAGATAAACTTGCTTTGTCTTCTGAAAAAAAATAAATGGAAAAAGAATTAATAGGTAGAGCAATTGTGAAATACAAAGCTGTGGGTTGTAGATTGTCGCAAGAAACAAATCTGCTGGGTAGGTATTGAAAAAGAGAAGAAGGGGGTCTTGCTAACTGAAATGAAGTAAAATTTCAGGAATTTGGTTTAATGCAGGCTAATCTAATGGCATGTAGCTGAAGACAGAGATTTCCAGTTGAAGAGAAGGCAGTGAGACATCTGTCCTGAAGTATATGAAATTCTTAAAGGCTGATGCTGCTATTTGCGATGGACCAGATTGAAGGAAGAGATATCCATAAAACTGAGCTTTCATTAGAAGTCTCTGTTGTTTTTGTTCACTAATATTGGTAGGGATTCAAATAAGTGCTTCAGGTTTTGCTGAAGGCTCAAGCATGTCCAGTGTAATTTTAGTGTGCTCTTTATTTCTTTCTATTTCTCTCTCTCTCTCGTTGAATAGCAGAACCTCATACCATGTAACAAAATAAAGTTGAAAAACCACTCACTTGAAAAAGAGGGTTACAGTGTGGCATGATATTCAAGAAATAGATGTTCAAAGTTCTCTTGGATACATGAAATTATTTTTGTGGGATGCAGGTAATAATGTTTAACCGAAGCAAAGACAAAGTAGTAGGTGATTGTCCTTTAAGCTCAGCAGGGAAATGCTGGCATAGTAGAAACCACAACTTACCTTTATCAATATATGCAACTAAATAAACTGAATGTTTTAACTGATGACTCAATTTTTTTGTGCCATCTTCTGGATGCTGGTCATTTTTTTCCATTATATTGATACCACAGAGGAAAAGGACAGATTTTGCTTCAAAAGAGTGGCTTTAAAGCAAACAGTTACATTATGAATATACCAAATATAGTTCCCTAAATACAGATTTCTGCTAATGAAACATGTATGTACAAGAATACTTAAGTGGAGACTAGTTTCATTTGTGGGTTGCCAAGCTGTGTTTCCGCTTAAGCGTGCACTTCCAAAAAGTGTTTGGGAATGTAAAGTATAAGCCTGTAAAAAGTGACAATAATGGGCTGTTTTACTCAATCTAGAAATTCTCTTTGCTTCTCCTCCGAACCCCAGTATCTCACTGAATTGATGCCATAGCCACTCACATGGTCAGCTGCCTGCTTGATAGAGAGAGGAGCATGAGGGTAACTGGATTGTGTCTCAGTGTCTCCTTTCCTACATCATAGTGTACTGATACTGCGAAAGCTTTACCTCACTTCAATATGGAAGGTGCTGTGACTGTTCACCTTTAGCAGAGCATATTGTGAAAGGATGGCTGACTTGGCACTATGCTTAGGATTGGAGGTAAAACTAGTTTTGAGAAGTATAGATTAAATCTGTATTATGCTGGCTTCAATGTAATTTGACTACTAAATACAGTGTATACCTATTTCACCTTTTCACTAAAATACTCAAGTTTGTGTACACAATAATAAAAACGTTTGAAATGCAAACTAATATGCAGAATGGTAGCAAATAAAGTGGTTCAAAACAACTACACTGGGAAGTTAAAACTAACAACTTGGCAGTTCAAATGTCTTCTTAAAGAAATAGTGAAAGGTCATAACAAAGTATCTGAGTGAGGACACTCGCTAGGTAGTCAGTTCCAGAGAATAAGCTTAGCCACAGAAAAAATCCTCTCACACATCTTGTCTAAATGTGATTTGGACGTTAGTGGGTATTTGATCTGCTTCATCTATTTATTTATTTTTGTCTGTTTGAATAGGCTGTTACTACAATTGGATTAAACATTTGGTTCTACTCCCCTATTTGTGTACATCAACATATTACTTTGCCTTTTTGCAGCTTGTTAACAAATGTTAACATATATCATATGGCTCTTATTTTAATGGGTGGGATGGAAGTTAGAATTGATAAATTAGGCAATATATTTTGTTTGCATTCTCTATCTTTATTCCCTTAAACCATATAAGATGCACATCTTAGATTCCCTTAGATGCACATTCCGGCAAAGTGCATCTTAAATTTTTCATCAAATGTTAAAGTACACTGAAAGTACATGATTAGCAAAATGAAGACTTAAATAGGTAATTGCAACATTTCCTTAATCCTGTTCTTGAAAGTGGCACTTTGCTATTCATGCTCATCCAAACCTTCTGAAACCTTCGCTTAAATTTTGTATTTCATGTGCTATAGAGCAACAGACCTCTGTTTACTGTGGTACATATTCAACAGGGAACACCAATTACTTCTATATGAACACACCTGTCAGATTTTCATATTTTATAAATAGGTAAGCTTGATTCAGAGTACAGTGGTACCTTGGGTTACATACGCTTCAGGTTACAATATAATACCTTGGGTATTATAACTTTGCTTCAGGATGAGAACAGAAATCGTGCAGCGGTGGCGTGGCAGCAGCGGGAGGCCCCATTAGCTAAAGTGGTGCTTCAGGTTAAGAACAGTTTCAGGTTAAGAACAGACCTCCGAAACGAATTAAGTATGTAACCAGAGGTACCACTGTAGACTGATTGAAATTAATGGATCTGTTAGACATGTCCATTAATTTAAATGGGCTTACTTTGCATATTATTAACTTTGGATACAACCATTGGGATAGTGTCCAACTATGTCTTTCATAGATGGACTTTCTGTTCCAGTACCATTTTTCCTGATTTACCTTGTGTGTGCCCCATGCCAAAAGTTTGCTGTAGAGAATTAGGAAACCTTAAGAGCAGCTTAGGTTTGTAGGAAAATGGGATGCAGAGGAAGGGAAATCTTCAAAAATCATCTTTCACCCTCTCCTGCTAAAAGAAACCTGCTGCATCAAATAGCAGAATGTGGAAGGATACATTTGGATACTTTACAACTAATTTCTGCTTCATGGTTTTATATACACACATGCACAGGATTGTATCCAGCTAAGTTCTGTTCAGAGGAGACCAACTGAAGTTTCCATCTAAATTATGGAGATTGGACTAGATTACCCTCTGGATACCTTCCAACTCTACAGTTCTATGACTCTGTGCCTATCATTTTCAATAGATCCACTTTGAGTAGGACTAACATTGGTACAACCCACTATGTATAATTTCAGATCTATACCTAAGATGAACACCTTAAAAATATGTGTTGAAGCCATGACAAATCATGTCAGAAAAATAAACCTTCCTTGATATTACTCCGGATGGAAACTGATAGGAAGCAAAAGAAACTAGGCCTCTGTAGATAAGGTACAAAAGCACTAGGAAGGTAGAATTGGAGCCCCTAAGCAGATTTTCTGTTACCAGTTACTGAGCTAGTTCAGATAGTCTTCCCAAGTAAGAAAACTCAAGCTGGAAGGGCCTCAGGTGTATTCCCTTGGCCAAAACAACTTAGTTGCTGAACACATTGGCTCCTGAATGCCGCAAAACCAGAAGTGTGTGTTCCGGTTTACGAAAAAAATTCAGAAGCCGAACGCCTGACGCAGTTTCCGATGGAAGCAGGGAGCCATTCGGAAGCCATGCCTTGGTTTTTGAACGGTTTCTGGAGTTGAAAGGACTCCTGGAACAGATTAAGTTTGAGAACCAAGGTACCACTGTATGCTGGTCAGTGGGTAGGTTTGATTATTACAAAGTATTTTTCTGTTTTACACTGTCTTGGTGCTGTAGAAAAAGAAGCATAAACAGGAAGTTTTAATAAATTAAGAAAACATTTTGTTCTGCATAGAGCTTTTAATGTTTAAACTTTCACATGAAATGTTATAAAATGTTAAGGGTTCAGTAGGGATAAGGGAACAACCCAAAAAAGCCTGAGTATTGGATTTGAGTCTTTAAAAAGTTTTGTAAGGCTTATATTCCATCATGCTTGTATCCTTACTGCTGTTAAAAATAGGATTGTCACTAGGAGGTCAGATAAGAGTTTTTTCAACTGGGGACTTCTTTGTGTGTCTCGAGATTTTTAGGGTGGTTGTTTTAGAATTTATAACACACTGAATATTATACTGAACATTATTGTCCCAACTTGAATTTGCATGGGCATTTTAAATTCAGACTGGTTGTACTTTGTACAGTTCTCTCCTCTGTCTCCATATTCTACTTTTATTTATGTATTTATTTACGTAATAGTTAAACAGAAATCCAGCTAGTGCAGGGGATTATTGCAAAAATATTTCATTTCTGGCTACCAGCACCATATAGGTAAAGTTATATACATATGGAAATTTGCAAAACTTCTGGGAGATGCACACTTTCAAACAGCACAGGAGAAGGGCCACATTCAGTAGCAGATCACATGCTTTGTTTGCACTAAAAGGATCCTAGGTATAATTCCTGGCATCTCCAGGTAGCTATGGGAAAGACAGAAATTATAGTGTTCTGAGCTGGATGGATCAGTAGACTAACTCAGTATAAGTCAGCTTTACATATTTGTTTTCCTGTAACAGTGTGGTGTAGTGGTTAAGAGCGGTAGTCATGTAATCTGGGAAACCGGGTTCGTGTCTCCGCTCCTCCACATGCAGCTGCTGGGTGACCTTGGGCCAGTCACACTTCTGTGAAGTCTCTCAGCCCCACTCACCTCACAGAGTGTTTGTTGTGGGGGAGGAAGGGAAAGGAGAATGTTAGCCGCTTTGAGACTCCTGAAGGGGAGTGAAAGGCGGGATATCAAATCCAAACTCTTCTTCTTCTTCTTCTTCTAACACAGTTTCAGACACCTACATAGCATATAATATCTGGGAATTTTACAGAGAAATGAACGGCTACAATTGTCATCTGAGACCTGAGAGACAGTGTGGTGTAGTGGTTAAGAGCGGTAGTCTCGTAATCTGGGGAACCGGGTTCGCGTCTCCGCTCCTCCACATGCAGCTGCTGGGTGACCTTGGGCCAGTCACACTTCTTTGAAGTCTCTCAGCCCCACTCACCTCACAGAGTGTTTGTTGTGGGGGAGGAAGGGAAAGGAGAATGTTAGCCGCTTTGAGACTCCATAAAGGGAGTGAAAGGCGGGATATCAAATCCAAACTCCTCCTCCTCCTCCTCCTCCTCTTCTTCTTCTTCTTCTTCTTCTTCTTCTTCTTCTTCTTCTTTGTGTGTCTCTTCTGTGAGAAGTCCAGAGGGTGGCAACATGAAAACGGGCCTTTTCTGTGGTGGCTCCCTGCTTGTGGAATGCGCTCCCCAGGAAGGCTCATTACATTGCCTTCATTACATACCTTTAGAGACCAGGCAAAAACATTTCTCCCAGGCTTTTGGCTAATTAAAGAATTTATAGCCTTTTAGACTGTGTGTGTGGAGATTATTGAGGGGTGGTTTTTTTTCTTACTATGGCATGCATTTTTGTGTTTTTACTGTATATTGTAAGCCACCCTCTGATCCTTGGATGAAGGGCAGTATAGAAATTTAATATAAATAAATAAAACAACTCTGAGATTTGTATCTCCTGCTGCTATCCTGATTTACACACAAAGGCCTAAAATACCTTATTTTCATTTTAACCTAGTTGTGTTATTTTAAGAGACTTACCGGTACCTGAAAACTTTTTGGGTGATGGTTAGATCTGCTCCTGGATAAAAAATCTTTCTTCCAACACTTGTTTGCTGTCAGATATCATTCAGTTCATTTATCTATTTAGTTGGACTAGTAATAAATTGTGAGGAGTTGGTATTACAGTATGAAACTAATTTTAAAACCAATACAAATACAATTCAATATCAATGCTTATTTTTACTGAAACAGTAAAATGCATGACTGGCTAATAATGTTTGCAATTTTTAAGTTTCTTTGCTACATTTGCTTAGAATGGAATTAGAAAGGTTGCATGTGTTGAAACTGGATTCATCTGTGTGCAATGAATTGCCCAGATAATTAAAGTTGCTCGGTACAATGAATGGCTTTAAAAAGGCAAGCAGGAAAATTGCTAAGACTTAAATACTGTAAGCATGTAATTGCAGAGAATGGTATAACTTTATGTGGTGTCTGTTGATTCTATAATCTAAGTTATACCCTGTGTTGTAAACTAAATTTCTCTTGCCCCAGGGTGTTTCTAGAAGTGAAGCAGCCTGTGTTTAATAGCTTTTTTCCCTGGGTAAACAACGTTTAAATGGATGCTGCAGCATATTTAAAATAAAAGTGGAACAAATAGTTACCTTGTTCTGTCAATTTCTTGGTATTGATATACTTATATTATTGTCCTATTAAGTAGTCGTGTGCTAATCCAAGTGTTTACAGTTGGAAGTCATTAAGCTGTAGTACCATGAGAACTTGGTAGGAAATTTTCTATTTGATGTATCAAAAACATGCACCAAAACCACCTAATAATTCCTGCTGCTATATTTCCTACCAGTTGTCACAGCTGGAAAAGTTGGCTATGGGCATTGATAATGTATTGTGAAATAACAGGAAGGAATTTAGAAAAACAATTGGGCTCTGCTCTTTGTGTTCTTCCTTTCTTGAATCCTACTGCTATATCTGAGGGCCAAACTAGACATTTTTTAAATCAGTGAAGGGGTTAGCCCCCTTCCTCCTGTGAGGCAGTCCTGATGAACATCCCCTCCTCCACCAACCTGAAGCTACTGTTAGCCCTGGAGTATTATTTAATTAACGATTTTGAGTCTATGTTTTGCAAAGTTGTTGTTTGCTATGCATTTGGATGCCTCTTAAGATGTCATAACCAAATGCTGCCATGGTGGTTCCTGAAATCAAGGAGCAGGTTTTTGTCTATATTCGGATACAGTTCAAGATGGGAGATTAAACATATCAAAACTGCACTATATTTTGGTTTATTAGAATTCCTCAGCCACACTTGGAATAGTGCTGCGAGCATTAAGTAACTTGAAGTTATTAAGGTGTATATCATGGCTAGATTGTGTTTGAGTGGGGCAGTCTGATGCTGTGTATGGAACATTCTTCGGAGCACTCAGATTTCTTTGGGACATCTTTTGTGAGTTGCTACCCCATGAAACTTAGAAAATGCCTGGATCAATCTGAGGAGAGCCTCAGAGAGCTTGCTCGTTTTCACTACATATTGCATTTAGATTTGTTTCGCATGAGTGCACACTGGAGACCTGTCTTGGTAATATGGTTTATTTACAAATATACAAGCAGAATGCAACTTGGGTGCCTTGGAAGAAAGGCTCTGTGATACCTCCATTTGAAATAAAATGTATTTATTAATTAAAAGCCTTTTTATCCCACTCTTCAGCCATGTCAAATCTGGTGAAGGACCACCAGTGGGGCAACAATATCTTCAGGGATGTGGTCCATATCAGCATATTTTGGACCTGTAACATCAAAAAATGGGTTGTCACGACAAAGTCACATTTCAGTCTGCCATCAAGATTCAAAATGGTGCTTGGCATCCAAACTTCAACAAAGACTGACACCCCCACCTTGAAAACCTTCATACCAAGTTTGGCAACTGTATTTCGAGAGGAGGCCAAACCTATAGAGGACGAACGGAAAGACAGGCAATCCACTTTCCAAAATACATGTGAATGATAGTAATTTGATTTTTCCTATTGAAAACGGGGCAAATATGCAAATCTTTTCAATGTCAGAATACTCTAATTTCAAATTCTACTGTCAAATTCCAACTGCCTATGTACCTCGAAGTTAGTTTTACAATTGTATCAGTCACTTTTATGTTAGCCTAGTTTTAACATTAAAAAGCTCACATCTTCAGCATTTTCCCCCATGCTTCAATTTCCCTTCTGTATAAGAACCCATTTACCATTTGGGACCACCCACAAACAAGGGGCTCAAGGGAGCACCCAAGGGTCAAATGGCCAATACAACACCATGAGAACTGAGCATTTTAGTGAGTATTCCCAGTGAGCACCAATTGTCACACCATAACATTTTTATTCAGGGACCAAGGGTGTTGTCACTTTGTTAATCCAATTTCTCTGTTCTTAATTGAGTTTTCTTTTTTAAAATACAATTGTAATTGCATTTTAATGTGTGTGTATTATGTAAGCCACACTGAGGGCCCCTAGAGTGGAGTAGGAATCATAATAACAAATCATATGAGCATGACTCCAAGTCACTCCCCTGGGATGCGTAACAATTCTTTCTAGCAAGTTATTTCTTGAATCCACTTCTCAAGTCCCTCTGCAATGCATTTGGGTGGATGGTTGACTGTTAAATGATATCAGGTAGAGAAAAGACTCACTTAAGTTCCACATATGCTTGGTACTGACATGGTAAAGAAGTGATTTGAACAGAGTCAAAGTGAACATTTTTCTCACCTTCATTTCAGGCCACTTGAGTATGCCTTCTTCTGTATTAATTTTATGTATGCTGAGGCTCTGCTCCTGTAGGTTCTGTGTGCCGCTATGAATGTTAGTCCATTTCTCTCGTGTCAACTGTGCCAACATTCACTCCTTGCACCAAGTTTGATTACACTTAGATTGTTGCTAAAATCTCTAAATTTCCTTAAAAGTTTGTTTTTTAAGAATTGTTTTTATTTTAAATTATTTTGCACTAGGCAGAAAAAATACATAATTAAAAACAATACTTAAAGTATAATGGTACATATTAAAACGACAATTAAAAATCACAAGCAAAGGGGGGAATCAAAGTAGAGAATATCAGCATTTAAAAATCAGATTCACAAAACTATGCCTAAAAACTGCTTATAAAAGATAATAGACTTGGCTGCTGGCCAAATGTAATGTTGCTATTTTGAATATATACCTCTATTTCAGTTTGGTTTTATTTTAATTCTTTTATTGGTTTTCAGTTTTTGAACTTTAATGGGAAAGTATGGTAAAAACAATAATCAGTATATTGTAGTATACAGATAGAATCCAGATATTTCCAGTCTCTTGGTTGTTAGTTAATACCTACTGCTTAGCTTTAAATTCTGATTCTTTATGTTCTCAATATGTGTTTTGTTGTAGGCTTTGAAACAGCCAAGTCCTTTGCGCTACATGGTGCACATGTCATCCTTGCCTGCCGAAATACGTTAAGAGCTAATGACGCTGTCCAACGCATCATGGAAGAATGGGTAAGAGAAGGTGTTTCTTGGCACCAATAAGTATTGTAGAAAGGTCAAAGGCTCTTGGAAAGAAAGTGTTCAAAAGAGTGGGAGGGTTGTATCAAAAGAAAGATTTCTTGCAACCGTAGCCATCATTAATACTAGCTATAGGTTGTTGCTCTTAACCCTGGGTAAAATTCCAAATGCATTTTGATACCAGGTTTTATCTGTCTGACTTGCACCCTAACACTGAAGATTGGCTTGGGAGGCACTGGTAAGGGGTGAGGTTGAAATTACCTAAACTATTGTCTTTTTCGTCATTGCTTGATTACATGAGACAGAGCCCTTTGGTTGTAGAGCCTGTGAAATGCTCTCTGGACCAAGGGCTTACTTGGTGCTGACACTGGCATCTTTTGACACCAGGTTAAGACTTGTGCTTTCCACCTGGGCATTTGATGGAATTTGAGCCAGCTGAGTCAAGGCTTTATGCTAGTGCTTCTCTGGGTTGCTGATTAGTGTTCCTCTGCCCAATGGAAAGCTGGTGTTTTATGTATTGATTGGAAGGTTTAAAATTATGGTGGTTGTTAACCATTTTGTATGTTTTTAAAATGGATTGTAAGTCACCCTGAAACTGTTTTGTGTTGTATGTATGACTATCTAATAAAATAAATAAATAATACTGCGAGCAGGGAAGATGTATACCATTATTTATTGGTGTGTATGGTACTTTGCAGTGTAACGAGGTCCCTGTTCTAAAAAGCGTGCATTTTAAATTTTGACATATAGGTTGGGGGGGGGGGAAGGAAGGTGGAAGAGGAGGAAGAATACACAATCATTACCTGTTGTGTTTTTGTGTGAAACTTCTGCATTTTTTACAGAGACATGTAAATAATGAAAATATTGCAACTGTCAATAAAGATACACACCATATTTGGAACTAAATAATGACCGCAACCCCCTGGATCCCAGTGCGACTCCTGGTAGTGTGGTCTGGCTTCATCCTCCCCAGGCTGGATACCTGGAGGTCTCCACCTACCTCAGCCAGTCGCCCAATCCTGCCTGGGGAGGCGTTGTCAGGGGATTGGCCAGGTAAGGGTTCTGCCCACACAACAGAAATGCAGGCACTGCTACGTCAGGGTCGCTGTTGAAGGGCTGGAAAGGAATTTTCCTGCATTGGAAAGTTTTGCCTTTCCCGTAGCAAAACGTCACAACTTTGGCGGTTTCAGGCCTTGGGTGGAATCCTTTAGTTTATCTACCTAAATGGGTGGGGCGTGAAGCAGTGACCCACGCCCCCCCCATTTGTGGTGGTGATACCAGGGTTCCCCGTTAAAGGGGTCTTGAGGGGAGGCACTGGCCATACACTGAGAGGTTGTCATTGCTCTCCCCTCCAACGGTGGCGAAACGGGGGAAGGCTCTCTGTTTGAACATATGTTCTCCAGAGCCAGCCCAATCCCCACACGTTCTGGATAACCCTGAAGTCGCTCAGATCCCTGGCTGGGGACTGGGAATGCCCAATGCCTGAGCCAAGGTCTCCCTACATCTGAAACTTAATAAAGTTGTGGCCAATTTTAATCCCATAGCACGTTGTCTTGAGTCATTATTCCGCTCGGAGGTCACCTAGGGTTGGGGGGACCCCGTCTGTCCACACAAATAGATAAATAAGTATTTCAAAGACTGCTGATTAGCTTTCCGTTTAGAACCAGCGCTAAATTTGCCATTGTTGGCTACTGTACTGTTAATAATGTGCGTTTAAATACATTGCTAAGTAATTCTTTAAAATTTATGCCTTCGAATGGAGCTGCCTAAATGGATCTGGTTCTTGTGAAAAAGTTATTATAAACTGTTCATTTTCATGTCTTCATTTGGTTCACTTGAGGACCTGAATTTACATTGAATGATAACCTGATAGGGCCACAAAGGTTACCAGCCTATGTTTCAGCTGGTCATGGAGAAAAAGGCTTTCCTTCCTACACAGCTAGCATGAAAACCAGCTGATCAGGGACAGAATTATCTTGCTAGCCTGCCTGCCTGGAATTCCTAGTTGCCTATGGAGATCAGCTAAGTTGTTAAATGCAATACTATTTTACACCCACCAAAGGTTAATGCTACGATTATCTCTAGGTAATTAGCGGAATAAATGAGCGTGTATATGAAAATACTCAACCTGAAATTTCAAAGAATATAATGTTGGATTAAGAGATTTTGTTTATTGCTTATATAACTTTTTTTCCGGGCCTATGAAATGAACCATGAACCCATCTTTTGAAACAGCCTTATAATAACCTTACAACGTTGTGAAGATTTAGTTGCTTCACAGTTTACATAGCAATCGTGTTTGTCACTACATTGGTGTTTTCTGCAATAAGTACATATATGGTTGTCAGGGAACTGACATCAGAGCGAAAGGCGAAGGAGAGGCTCCCCGATTCTGCAGGAGAAGGTACCAGCACCAGGGGGAGACGCAGCTTGGTAGAGGAGGAAGGAAATCGGCGTAACACCAGGGACCAAGGGGGGCAAATGGGGGAAGCGGAGGGAGAGCTCCGGGATTCTTCCCTGGACGTCAGTGAGGAGAGCACTGGTCCTCCACTGCCCACGCCCTCCCTGCGCAGAAGACTGCCGCGCAGTGAGAGGCTGCGACGACTGGGAGTCAAACAGCTTTTATGCTGGAAAAGGTTTAGGAAACGCTCACAGACAGATTCTGCTAGCGACTGAGGCAGCCACGCTGAGATGGGCTGTGCAGTCAGGACGGGTTAACCAAGGCAATTAAGCCCCCTAACTGGGACAATTTACGCACGAGTAACTCAAACCCATTACAATGGTAAAATGTTTGGTAGCATATACTTGAGAACCACAACTGGCCATGGTTCCCTGATGTGTGACTGGAGATGGCTGTATCCCTTTCATGCTTAATGTGAAGCTGTTGTTAGATTTGAGTTTAATGCACCTATCTCATCATTGCAGTATGAACTGAGCATTTCCGGGAATGAATTGAAGAACAAAGGTCCAACATTGTCTTTGTTTCAAATTACTTCAGAAAAAAAATGCATTTTATTTATTAACCATTCCCCATTCCTAATTGTTTTCAGTACAATCTCATCTGTAAAGTGGGTAGCTAGAGCACCTTCAATGCATCTTTGTAATGACTTTGTTGTTGTTTATTGAGAGGGACTAATTAACTTTGATTATTGCACTAATATTATGGCACTTTGACAGTCCCTCAGATTTATGACTCTGGGAAAATAAACAAATGAAATGCAGGTGCTGGAGCAGAAAGAATAAGTTATTACTGAACTTTAATTACTTGAAATGTGTAACTAGGAGAGAATTAGTTGATGAATTACAGAATGCTTAATATTTACATCAAAATGCAAGCAATCTTGGGTAGGAGATAAAAGAGAGTAGCTACTTAAAGTTAAGATTTTTTTTTTTACAAAAATCTATTTGATTAATTTTAGCAGATTGGTACTGCTATTAAAATGCTGAGGCCTATAATCATACACACACATATGTGTTTGATATTTTCTAGTGGCCATTAAAAAAGCTGCCTGTCAAAAACCTCTTCTTTAATACCTGTGCTTTCCATTTGTGATCTTTTGCTTGCTATAACTCGTGATGCCATTGTCTGATTTGCTCTGGTATCACAACAGGACATTGTTGCCCACCCCCTGACTACTATTGACTTACCTGCTCCTACGTCAACGATGCTAGCAGTTGAGACAGGAGAGACCTTAGAACATGAATTATGAAATAGCAACAGAAATATATTCCACGTTCAAAGCAAACAGTTGGCTTCTCAACAGTTGTAATGTTATGATTGCAATAGCTCAATTTAATAATTTGATAATGTTGATAAGACATGTGTCCTGAGAATTGCATTAAATGTAAATTTTATATGTATATTTGACACAAATGTTCTTTTCCATTTATATCAGTAGTGCCACAAAGCAATAGGCATTTGGATGAAAATAATGTTTATATCCTCCACTTCCAGCATATGAATAAGCTTTGCAAAAAAAAGTGTGATCCTGATAAACCTGACCTTAAATTTGGCATAATAATCCTTAAAATGCAATGTGTCACACTAGGTATTTTGTAAAAAAATAAAAACAAACTTCCAGAGGATGATTAAGCTATGTTTTTGGAGACAATGCACATGTGCACATGTGTTCTCTCTCTCTCTCTCTCTCTCCTTTAGCAAAACAAGCCATTTTTTGGTGCCAAGCTTGTCACTTTTGTGGTAAAGCCAGTGTTCAAAAACTTGCCAGTGTTGTCTCTGGTACAGTGGCAGACTGGGATGCCAAGACCTGTTGGTGGGGGGATACATAACTTGAAAGGAAAATAATATCTGATCAGAAATGGGACCCAGAAGTGATGTATCTTGACTATAATTCATTTGGTTTCTTCATAAATATTCAACTCTGCCTTGAATTCAGTGAGGTTGAATTCTTAATCCCACAGTTAATGCCTGTAGTTCCAGAGCTAGTGTGGTTCAGATCCCTGTGTGGTTCACGTCAGCCTTGAAGCTTACTACATTGCCTTGAGCTGTTTGCCCACCTGTCAGCCTAATCCTGTTTAAATTACTGCAGTGCCTTCTATGTGGTGCTGCCCTTGAAGAGTGTTCGAAAGCTAAGGATGATACAAAATGTTGCACCCAGTTTGCTTTCTGATGTGTGCCTTATAAGACTGCATTACACCTGTTTTATATCAAAGACTAGCTTCTGATTTATTTCCAGGCCAAATTAAAAGTTCTGATGTTTACCTATAAAGCCCTTAAGGCCAGGATATCAGAAAGACCACCTCCTGCCATGCAAACCTGAGAGTAGATTACAGTTTTCTTCTGAGGTCCTTCTGTACGCCGCACAAGATGAGGCTAGGCCTTTTCTGTGGTATGAAATTCCCTTGGAACAGAGATTAAACTGGTCCCATTTTGCTTACATTCAAGTGAAAAAAACAACACTTCTATTCCATGTGGCTTTTAATAGTTTATATCATGTGAATCTTTGATTCTGCTCCTTATGGTTTTAAGATATTTTCTGCTCTGCTCTTTGGTTTAGTATTTAAAGTTGGTTCTAATGTTTTGTTTTTGTATACAGCCTTTGGTGACTATTGTGATGTAGTGGCTGGTGGCAGCCATTCCATTAGGCTGCAGCGTAGAGAGATGAGAAGTTGGGCCAGTTCACTGACACAGCTGAGAGACCAACGGGGTTTTGCTCCTTAATTCTCACTGATAGTTACAACAGCTTTATAACATCATTAGTGCCTCAGTTTTATTTCCCCCAATCTTCCCTCCCAGTCCCTTCGTCCGTCCCCCCGAAGACCCCCTCAAAATTGCAGGGGGGGGGACTGTCATGGCCTCAACTTCATGGACTTGGAGCACCTGCCTGGATTCAAATCCCTGCTCAGCTCTGAAGCTTGCTGAGTGACCATGGTTCAGTCTCCTTCTCAGCCTAACCTCTCACAGGGTTGTTGCAATGTTAAAAGATGGAGACCATGAGACTACTGTTGAACCCCCTAAAGGAAGAAAATAATAATAATAATAATCTGCATGTGAGAGGTGTATGTGTAGTGTTTTTCACAATTCTTGGATGTTTAGGTGGTTTATTGTTGTCTTAAAACCCGAAGAATGCATTTCTGTTGGTTTTCAAATTGTCATGAGGTTTTCATTGCATGTTGGAGGCTGATATCAGTTTAAAACTGTGACAATTTCTTGTGCTAGAAAAAAAGGAAATTAGAATTTTAAAGCTATGATTCATTTTAATCAGAAATTGTCAAGCATAAATCTCTTCTTGAGTAGTGGAAAAGACCCTAAAGCGAGCAGGGGAAAAAATATCAATACTTTCCAAAGGAGGAATGATTGTTCCAATTCGCAGCTTAATTGACTTTAAGGCTTAATGAAAAACACTCTGGCACAGTTTGTAAACACATTTGCTCAGGAGAAGGCTGAAATCCTATCCCATGAGCTGAAGAACTCAGGGGCTTATTCTGTATTATATTATTGACACCATTGAATGAAAGAGTAATGATTGAGTAGGGTTTTCACAGCTCCCGACTGTATCCATCTCTTTAAGAAATACTTCAGAATATACACAAACAGAATTATAGGGTTGGATCCAAAAGATAATTATAAGAAAGCAAACATCTACTAGCACTATTTTGTAAATGCTTAAGAGTTTACACAGTTCTACAATGGGAAGCTAGGTGTTTGTTTGTTTGTTTGTTTGTTTGTTTGTTTTGCTACTTCCTAGAGCAAGGGTTCTCACACTACTCCCAGGGCCCACTAGAGATGACTGAAAATCATAGTCTCTTTAATCATAAAATGGTGGTGCAAAGTGGTATGAGTGGGAGTTAAAATTGGGCATAATCAGCAAATACAGACATTGCTTTCTACTGATATCTAATCCATTTCTGGAAATTGCTAAATCATTGGGAGAGAAGAATAACAGGGACCTCATTGTGGGAGTTTACTATAGATCCCCAAGCCAAACGGAGGACATAGATGATGCCTTCCTGGAACAGATGGCCAAGCATGCAAAAGGAAGGGAGATAGTAGTAATGGGGGACTTCAATTACCCGGATATTTGTTGGATGTCAAACTCAGCCAAGAGCATAAGGTCAAACAGATTCCTCACTGGCCTTGCATACAACTTCATTGTCCAGAAAGTGGGAGAAGCAACAAGAGGAACAGCCATTTTAGATCTGGTCCTAACCAATGTTGATGACCTGGTTAGTGGGGTAGAAGTGGAAGGATTATTAGGCACGAGTGATCATGCTCTTCTGAAGTTTACTATACAGCGGAAAGGAGCAACCAAGCATACTAGGACTCAATTTCTTGACTTTAAGAAAGCCGACTTCATAAAACTTAGGGAAGTGCTGGGTGAGATCCCATGGACAGTAATACTAAAAGGAAAGGGAGTTCATGATGGCTGGGAGTTTGTTAAGAGGGAGATACTAAAAGCACAACGTCAGGCAATACCAGTGAGACGGAAACATGGAAGGTGCCTAAAGAAGCCAGGGTGGCTATCTAAAGAACTTTTAACTGAGTTAAGATTAAAAAAGGATGTGTACAAAAAATGGAAAATGGGGGAAACCACCAAACAGGAATTCAAACAAATAGCCAGCACGTGTAGACACAAAGTCAGAAAAGCTAAAGCACAGAATGAACTCAGGCTTGCTAGAGAGGTTAAAAGCAACAAAAAAGGCTTCTATGGGTATGTTCGTAGCAAAAGGAAGAACAAAGAAACAGCGGGGTCACTCAGAGGAGAAGATGGTGAAATGCAAACAGCGGACACAGAAAGGGCTGAACTCCTCAATGCCTTCTTTGCCTCAGTCTTCTCCGATAAAGAAAACAATGCCCGACCTGAAGAATTTGGAGCAAATGATTCAGCAGAGGAAACACAGCCCAGAATAACTAAGGAGATAGTACAAGAATACTTGGCTAGTTTAGATGTATTCAAGTCTCCAGGGCCAGATGAACTGCATCCAAGAGTATTAAAAGAACTGGCAGGTGTGATCTCAGAACCACTGGCAGTCATTTTTGAGAATTCCTGGAGAACAGGCGAAGTCCCGGCAGACTGGAGGAGGGCAAATGTTGTCCCTATTTTCAAAAAGGGGAAAAGAGAGGACCCAAATAATTACCGCCCAGTCAGTCTGACATCAATACCAGGGAAGATTCTGGAGCAGATCATTAAGCAAACAGTTTGTGAGCACCTAGAAAGGAATGCTGTGATCACCAATAGTCAGCATGGATTTCTGAAAAATAAGTCATGTCAGACTAACCTGATCTCGTTTTTTGATAGAATTACAAGCCTGGTAGATGAAGGAAACACAGTGGATGTAGCCTACCTTGATTTCAGCAAGGCATTTGACAAGGTGCCCCATGATATTCTTGTAAAGAAGCTGGTAAAATGCGGTCTTGAATATGCTACCACTCAGTGGATTTGTAACTGGCTGGCTGACCGAACCCAAAGGGTGCTCATCAATGGTTCCTCTTCATCCTGGAGAAGAGTGACTAGTGGGGTGCCACAGGGTTCTGTCTTGGGCCCGGTCTTATTCAACATCTTTATCAACGACTTGGATGATGGACTCAAGGGCATCTTGATCAAATTTGCAGATGACACCAAATTGGGAGGGGTGGCTAACACCCCAGAGGACAGGATCACACTTCAAAACGACCTTGACAGATTAGAGAACTGGGCAAAAACAAACAAGATGAATTTTAACAGGGAGAAATGTAAAGTATTGCACTTGGGCAAAAAAAATGAGAGGCACAAATACAAGATGGGGGACACCTGGCTTGAGAGCAGTACATGTGAAAAGGATCTAGGAGTCTTGGTTGACCACAAACTTGACATGAGCCAACAGTGTGACGCGGCAGCTAAAAAAGCTAATGCAATTCTGGGCTGCATCAATAGGAGTATAGCATCTAGATCAAGGGAAGTAATAGTCCCACTGTATTCTGCTCTGGTCAGACCTCACCTGGAGTACTGTGTCCAGTTCTGGGCACCACAGTTCAAGAAGGACACTGACAAACTGGAACGTGTCCAGAGGAGGGCAACCAAAATGGTCAAAGGCCTGGAAACGATGCCTTATGAGGAACGGCTAAGGGAGCTGGGCATGTTTAGCCTGGAGAAGAGGAGGTTAAGGGGTGATATGATAGCCATGTTCAAATATATAAAAGGATGTCACATAGAGGAGGGAGAAAGGTTGTTTTCTGCTGCTCCAGAGAAGCGGACACGGAGCAATGGATCCAAACTACAAGAAAGAAGATTCCACCTAAACATTAGGAAGAACTTCCTGACAGTAAGAGCTGTTCGACAGTGGAATTTGCTGCCAAGGAGTGTGGTGGAGTCTCCTACTTTGGAGGTCTTTAAGCAGAGGCTTGACAACCATATGTCAGGAGTGCTCTGATGGTGTTTCCTGCTTGGCAGGGGGTTGGACTCGATGCCCCTTGTGGTCTCTTCCAACTCTATGATTCTATGATTGGCCACTGCATTTTCCTTGCAGCAGAGTTCCATAGAATTCCATTTTAGGCAAAATTTGCTGAGATGCTCTAAAAACTATACCTTAATATCCTTTATTGTATTCAACAGCCAGATCCAAATTTTGATAGTGGTCCAATACCTTAGCTTTCCATGGCATTCCTGTTATATCTATATACGTTTAGAGATATAATGCACAAATTAAATAGCTATCCAGTTTGTTTTCTGAGAATCAGATGGTTTGAAGAATTTATATCAGCACTTTTAAGCCGCTTTTAGAATGCGGAACTTTCAAATTCTGAGTATAAATTAGCCTTCTTTGGACTGCTGAAGTCATTCATTGTAGTTTAGCGTATCATTCTGTGTAATTCTGTAGCACCATTTAAGACAGGTGTGGGGAATCTTTTACCCTCTATATGTTGCTGGACGAACATCCCTGGCCATTGGACATGCTTGCTGGAGCTGCAACATCTGGAGGGCCAGAGGTTATTCACACCTGATGCAAAACAATGCAGTTTTTCACAATAAGCATTTCTCAGTCAGCCACAGCAACAAACATGTTATTGCTGAAAACGTGGTTGCTATCACTATATTGCCAGTCATGCCTCAGTCCCCATCCCAACTTTGTATACAGTGGTACCTCGCAAAACGAATGCCTCGCAAGACGAAAAACGCACAAGACGAAAGAGTTTTCCGTTTTTTGAGTCGTTCCGCAAGACGAATTTCCCTATGGGCTTGCTTCGCAAGACGAAACGTCTTGCGAGTTCTTGCGAGTTTGTTTCCTTTTTCTTAAAGCCGCTAAGCTGCTAAGCCGTTAATAGCCGCTAAGCCACTAATAGCTGTGCTTCGCAAGACGAAAAAACCGCAAGACGAAGAGACTCGCGGAACGGATTAATTTCGTCTTGCGAGGCACCACTGTACATTCTTATCAGAATGAGTCTATGAGAAGGCTTTGTTCATTGACATCATCACATAGACAAATCTGTGGCATGGTGACTGTTTTTATTCACTGTTTGCTCCCTGATTGGCTAGAATAATGCAAGAAAAACCTTTCCAAGTTAAAAGATTAAAATGGCAGAAAATTAGTGGCAGATCAAGGAAACGGTGGCTGCAGTCATACACAAAGATGACTGGAATAGCAGACGGCTGGGTTTCTCTTTGGACCTTTTGGTCATGCCTTCCATTGTTGACAGTATCAACAACTGAACCTCAGGAACATTCAGTGAAGCACTAGGTTTTTTTAATGATCTGTGAGTAAATGAATGTGTTAAAAAGCAAATGGGCAAATTAAAGCAATTTAACAGCTTCACAAACAACTGCATGGATGAACTGTTGAGATACACTTTTTTCCCCTTGTACTATAAACATATGGCATGAATTTGCTTCTCTCATTACAGATGCTGAGAGAAGGGAAAGACAAATATTTATAGTACGTTCATGTTTTACAGTAAAAACACTGTTCAGTTTGTTTATACAGTTCCACTGTTACAGTTTTTATGGTTGGTAATGAAACCACTGTAAAATAGGGTCTGAATTATATAGCAGATGTGTTGAGCCTTTTGCACTCTGAAAGGCTGGCCCATTGTTGAATTGTGGATATCATTTATACCAAATCAATGTCCTGAGAACAGCTGAACTGTTTCAGACCTTTGTCTGTGTGTATCACTAGCCTTGTACTACCAACATAATAAAGATGTAATTTTTATGATCCAAATAAATGCAGCAATTTTCTTAAAAGTAATTAGATTTTGAAATACAAAAGCTGCCTCTCTAGTTCATGTGGGCAAGCAGAAGATACTTTAAAAGATTTGGTAGGCACTTTTCAAGAGTCTTATGGAGGTGTTCCAAAAAGGTTAAGTGATGTAATGTTACTACTTGAATTTTTCACCATTAGATTTTGGTGATTTACAAGGGAGGATTCACATACAGGAACTTTCCTCTTTCCTTTTGTGGGCAGGAGCTTAAGAGTCTGTTCACTTGAGAGAACAGGACGTGTTTATCTGCATTGGAGTACCTTAGTCATTTATTCATATCATTTAATATATATTGAAGCTTTCAAAATTGTAAAAATTGAATATTTTAAATCTCTCTGTTTAAAACTTCAGATATAAAACCTGGCACAGGAGTTAATGGTATAGGTGGGTTTGGATGCTGTTTGAAGTTCAAGTTTGTCTCAGATTGGGAGAAGGGACAGGAATGTGCACAGTAGATCTCTGCAGAATGCCAATAACATTGGGGTTGTGTGTATAAGTCTTCATATAAACGAATGCACACATTCAAGATTCATTCTTGCATAAAGCAAGCTCTGCTTATAATTTAATTTTTGAAGAAGTAAACTTCCCAGTTCTAAATTTCTTAAGATTCTCTACTGTAGTACTGGCAATATAAGCATGCTACATATTCCATAATGAAGAAGACCAGCTTAGCTTATGGTAAATACACTACTAAGTGTTTATAGTACATTTCATACTTTACATGATTCCTTTTCTAATTCTGCTTATCTTTTCATTCTAATTCCCTAAAGGACATATAAAAGAACCCCTAAAGAGAGTAATTACTGCTCTACTTCTTAACCAAGGCTGCTTCTGCAAAGAGAAATCTGAGCTGCTTTTTAACGAACGCAGTTTTAAATAAAAATGCAAATAAGCTGCTTTGTAACCACATTATTTACCCACCTAGCCTCTTATTACCATGTTTGTATTGTTGGCAAACACTATTTACAGTCGTGTAGAAATTAACATTACTGGTCCTGAGGAAAAATTGTTGAGGGTAGGTTGTGCTTTGGAACCAATTAGGGTGAACCTTGTCTCCGTTTTGACTCATGGGAGAAAACATAGCCTTGCAATGTCAAATAATAACATTAACTCAGACTATGCAGGCATACCACCGTAATTATATTATTGGCCTTATTTTGCTTCTGCAGTGCTTTTCATTGTCTGCATTTTAAAACCATCCAGCAGAAGAATTTCTGGGGAGTGGCTTAATACATGCTGTGATTAGTTTCAATGGGAAGTCCTGGAGAAAAATGAGCCCAGCCCATTTTTGCTCAATTGAATTTAATGTGAGTCTTTAAAAATCTACTAACAGATATCCTACACATAGTATTATTTCCTCTATTGAAAAATAACTTTGAAGACACCCTCAGAATTCAGCAAACTTGATAGGTGTTAGGAGAATGTTACCAATAAAGCAGAATTTTCACACAGTGAAAGAAGCTACTTACTTCCCTGCTATACAGAAAATGAATATTTCTTAACATCTGAGATGAACCACATTTAAAGGTTACATAATCTACAAGATTATGTAAGAGACTGAGACATAGTTTTTGAAACTCATGAAAGCTTTCCCTTATCAGCTGAGGAGGGCAGAAGAGAGGCTGTAGTCCACCAAAGGACCAATTGGGATTCTTGCAATAATTCTGGCCTAATGGATGTTGGTTTGATCCACCATTGTTGCTCTTAAACCAGAGTGCACACACTGGATTGCTTAACAGTTGACAGTTAAGTGGTGCTGGGCCAAAGTCTCAGCTTTCACAGTCACTTGTGTAGACTGAAATTTGAGGAACATTGAGGCTTTATTGATGGCTTGGTTTTTTATTGGTGGGGGGCCAGGGAACTTATGCAGAATGTAAGCTTCATATCTTCCTCAAAACACAAATCTCAGCTTCCCTTTCTGCCCCCATTTTACCACCCACCATCTCTCTCCCCCACAAAATGAGGCTGAGTTCAAAGTTTTAGCCCAGATGCACACTTGTCGATTTAAAACTTGATGGTGAGCCACATAGATTTTGGTTTAAAACCAACCAACTATGCAGGAATGAAGTCAGCCCACTCCTGTTAGAGTAACAGGTGCTGATTTTAAAACATTGGTTTGTTCTTTTCCCAGAAGCTCATTGCATCCCAGTGGTTAATAAAGTTGGACCTCAAGACACGTGTTGAGAGTCCAACTAGCCTCAAGTGAATCTTTCTTCCTCAGGATTGGTTTCCCATCTGTAAACTGGGAGTAACAGCAGCCTATTCCACAGGGTTGTTGTAAGAATAAATAAGATGAGAAAATGTGGCTTTTCCAAGGCCTTGGGGATTGCTCAGGTTATAAATTTAAATTAAAAATCACTTCTTTTGATTGGTTTAGAAAGATGGTGCAAGAGCTCCCTTCGGCAGTATGTATAGTGCAAATGAATGACATCCAAATTTGTGAAGCTTTCCATATTTTAAAGAAAATAAAAGAAAAAGAAAGGTGGTGCAAGAGGAAGTCAGAAATGCTGGGGGGGGGTTGTGGGGGTGTCTTTTTAAAAAGATCTGGCACTGTATAAGTACAGCTAGATTGATGTTATGTGTGTGTTGGGAGTACGCCCGAGATATAACTGTCCATTCATTACAAAGTGAGGTAAAGTAAAAAATCTTTACATTGCTCTTTTCTGTTTTATGTGCTGTAAGGAAGTATTTCACATATGTGTATTTCTGATTGTGCTAAAGGGGTAAGAAAATATTTTTTTCGAATGCAGGCCCATGCTATTAAAAATGTATTCTTGCTTCAGTTGTGACTTTCCATGTGAGTACTGTGGGCCAGGAAGGATTGCTGTCAATTGGAACCTTAAATGGAAAGGTGAAACATTTTGAGAAAGCAAAGTAAACTGTGTTTCCCATTGCTTCCACAATTCTTTATGTTCAGGACATATTTATAAGGGAAATTAGATTGGAAATTGAATCTAAATTGTTCCCATTTTTTGCGAAACCTCTATTAATTCAGCCTAGTGGAAGATTCTCAGTGCATCATTTTTGTGGGAATAGTTTTATTACTTGCATATAACTTTATAAGGAGATGGTAAAAATAAGTTATAGCATAGTGAGTTTATTCAGAGTTTTTCCCCTTTCTTGTCCCTATTTCATGTGAGATAGCTGAGATATGCTTCACTGTTAAATATGACTGTTTAATAAAAATATTAAGTTAGCATGATTGTATGGTTGAGAGGCCTATGAAAGATTCACAGGAGTTTTGCTTTGTGTTGACTCAGAACTGCCATTCATCAGGCAATTTGGATGTAAAACCAAATCAGAGTGTGAGCAAATTGATTAGCAAACCAGATTTTCACATTCTAGTTTGCTGGCCATTCTCAGTTCATGCTGTTGATTTGCACACAATACCAAATAATGGTCAAGCTTTGCAAATTATGGTTTGATATTATTGTGTTATTATCCAAGCAGTGTTATTATCCATCTGTTTTTTGCTGTTTTAAATAGGTGTCAATGGGAAGCTAATACTCATATTTCTTATGAGTATCTCATGCATCCACTTTTGGGTGCTTCCTGTGATGTGCAAAGCCACTCAAGATGCAACAGAGATAATGTGTTCAGGACTCTTTCTCCCTCTTCTAATACTAGAATTCTGGGACATCCAGTGAAGCTAAATAGGGACATCTAAGGAAGACCCTGTGTTGTATAGTGGTTGGAGTGTTGGACCAGGACCTGGGAGACTAGGGTTTAAATCCCCTCTGTGAAACTCACTGGGTGAGCTTGGGCTGACCTTTATCCCTCAGCCTAGTCTACCTCAGGGTTTTTGTGAGGATAAAATGGAGAGGGGGAGAACCATGTATGCTACCTTGAGCTCCTTAGAGGAAAGGATATAAATGTAATAGTAAATTAAAGTAGAGGTTGGATGGTCATCTATCCCAGATGCTTTAGTTGAGGGGGTTGAACTAGATTGTAGGGGTTTGGTCTAGATGATACTTGGTAACCATTCCAACTCTGCAATTCTATGATTCAATGAAAACATTGGAAGATTTGGGACAGACAAAAGAAAGTATGCAGTTAAACTCTGGATTTTGCTCCCTCCCACAAGATGTAATGATTTGGGTTGCTTTAATGGAGGCTATGCAAATAATGGAGGAATCAGGCTGTGTTATAGTGCCAATGTCAGAGCAGTGTGCCTGTTAATACCAATTGCTGTGAATCACAAAAGTGGAGAACGCTGTTGGCATTAAGGTTCTGCTTGCAGGCTTCCCATAGGCATCTGGTTGGCCACTGTGAGAATAGGGTGCAGGTCTTTGGCCTGATCCAGCATGCCTTTTGTTCTTAATTGCTCCTGTTATATCCACTTATGTGTACACTAAATGGTGATAGGTGAATATACTTAGGAAAATTATGCCCCCTTATCATGCAGTGAGATAAATGAAGTCCAGTTGCTCCAGAACTGATTTCATAATACTAGTGACAATATTTATTATTGTTGAATCTGCTCATTAACTTTGTCGTGTTTAATATTCTGTGGTTATAAACAACGGCATAAATATATGCACTCATTTCTAATTAATTTGTGTAATTATGTTTTATAATCTAGGTGCTTGAAAAGCCAGAACTCTGTACACCCCATTACTGTGTTGCAGCTAATAAAAAATATAGATTGAAATAAATCTTGAAACTTACTTTAATTGTAAGTATAGATTAGCTGTAAATTATATCTTTGTGATGTTTATTTTTAATTCTGCAGTGCTGCAGATTTGCAGAACATACCAATTAGTGTAGTTATTCTAAATAATCTTGAATTAATTACTGTAAATGTTAAATGCTATTTCTTTGACAATTAAAATCACAGTGCTGAGTTAAGATTTAAAAAGCAGAGCCAGAAATAAAAGCAAAGATGAAACTAGGTGATAACAATAGAGCTGACCTCAAACTTATTCTGCAGAAGTCTCATTTAGGTCAGCTGAAAAATAATGCACCCCAAACGATTTGGTAGGAATTCAACAATTCTAGATAATCTACCAGTTCACATTTTTAAAGTGATGCTTGTTTGGAAATATATGTCTTCACACAAATTAAATGTTGTTTTTTTTGCAATGAAAGTAAGCTACACTATATTTTAAGGAAGACTGAATTGTTATGATGATGATAACTAGGTAAATAATGTGTAAAATTCATAGTTACATTGAGCTGCAATGAGCAATGGCTGTGTCACATGTTGGAGTTTTAAGAGGGAAATGCATGGTCCATCATGTCCTCCTTATAAGATTGCAGAGGTACCAGACCAACTGCTGTTGAAGACATTCTGGCTAGAGACATTCTGGTGTAAGGCAGCTGGGGACATCGACAGCTTGGCTCAGACACATTATGTCTTGGTATTACCATGGCAACTTAAAAACTGTTGCCCTAATCTCAGTTTTGCTTCGATACCACTACTACAGATGGCCAGGAATAATACTATAGCTTCTGTCCCAGCACAGGAAAGTGGTGTTGGAGGCCTTTGCTTTGTGAACACCAGGAATTCCCGAACTGGTAACAGGGTGCCAACTACTACTGCCTCCTTTCTTTTCTCTTGATACATAGAGATGTGGCCACTCACATAATCACTGCAAGCACAGCCCTGCTTGAAATCAGCTGTGTATTAACCTCATTCCTGCCTGCAAGCATTGGAGCTGGGGTTTATACACACTTCCGCTCAGATCCTCACAATATCCTTACTATGTAGCCCTCCAAAAAAGGTGCAAAAGGTTTTTTAACATGGCAAGAAATCACATTTTACTAGCAATGAAAATATTATGGTTTAAGGGCCAGGAAGTACAATACTCCCTCAGCTGAAATGTTATTTTGACTAAAGGCAACTAGATCCCTGCCAACAGCCAGCCTAGGGTAGTGGCTAGGAAATGTTGAGTTTGAAAGCTGGAGCCTTGGTTTTAAATTCCTGCTACATTGTAAAGGTCACCAGGTTGCCTTGGGCACTGTGCTCTTTCCTGGCTTTCCCTTATCTCACAAAGTACAGTCAAGCGTGCAGAACAGGAAGTCTGCATGGATTGCATTTCCTGCTTCCCCAAAATGTCCCAAGATACTTTCAGTTAAATAATCTAAACTACTCTGTAATAACTGCAGATTTATTGCTCATTAAAAAGCATTTGGGAAGTTTCTTAGACAACCTTGTCAGTATTCCACTTCTAATACCAAAGACAAAAGAAAAATTGTCATTTTTTATTTTGAAATGTGTTTCAAGAGCAAAGAGTGCCTTTGGTTCACAGTAGAATGCATGCATCAGTTGAGAAATAGTGAATCTTTCCATTCTGAGAACATTATAATACATGTATGAGAAATGAAGTTGTTTCTGATGCCTCCTCAGACACAGTTTAAGCGATTAATGGTATCTTTCAGAGATACATAACTGAGAATAACTTAAATGCAGTGCTTTGTATCTTATAGCTCAGAGCAAACTGTTATATTTGCTTGTGAATAAATATGCAATCTTTTAAGAATCTGGAATCATCATATATCATATGTAACATTGTCATCAGGAATCCTGTTACGGATTACACTTTTAAAAAAATATACCTTTACTGTACACAAGCCATTTGTACTAGCTGGCAGGAGAATGCGAAACAGGCTAAGCAGCTGGACTAAGATGCAAGGACTTTATTTTTGTTCATTATTTCTTTGAAGTTTTCAATAAAGATGTTATTGGAGCAAAATATAAGAGCCCTGCGGTTCCTTAAAGATTAATGCATTTGTGTCATGAACTTTTATAGGGAAGAGCCTATTTTTCATCAGATGCATGTTGAGGTAGGTTCCTGCCTTTGAAAGCTCCTGCCCAAATCAATTTGTTAGCTTTGAAGGTGTGCCACAGGGCTCCTTGCAGTGATTTTCCTTTTCGGCTACAGCAGGCTTAACACCGCTATTAGAATTAATATATTAAAATAACCCAACATGATTATATTTACTTCTATTTTATTTGTCCCCCAAACCATTGCATTTTAATTCCATTGAAGGAGGTTGTTAACCAAAAGTGAACATGAACTGAAAGTGGAGATGTGGGACAAAGTTGGTGGAGAGTGAGTGAGTTGAGATTTGGGGTTCTCTAGATATATTAAAAACCATGAGTTACTGTGCATATGCTTCAATAGTTGGGCCTACCCCCCAATTTTGGAATATCCATTATTGTGATATATGTTTCTCCTCACATACTTTAGACTTCCCTCTTTAAAAAGGTTAAAAGTGGGACATATACATATTTCCCCTTACTTTGAAGAACAACAAAACACCACTTTTCCTGAAAGTTGAGAAGCTGCCCCAGAGTACACCATCCAGAGGTCATCTTACTGGATTCAGTGCTGTCATTTCCTAGTTCATTTTTCAAAAAAAAATATTATGACTATTTTGTCCCAAGCTTGGTGCTATATTTCCTGGAATGAATGAAAAAATTAATCTCTAGCTGCTTCTGAACACAACAACTACAGATGAGTGCTCATTCTCAGCACTGAATTGAACTTTATGTTCTGAAGTAGGTTCTGTTTCTTCATGTGAGTGAACTAATACATATATCTGAAGGACAGATGCACAAAAGGTGATTGAAAATTAATGCAATGCATTGAAGAAGTTCATTAGCAGAGTTGTGTACAATTTTACATATATATATGACTAAGCTGATTCTAATGCAATAGTCAGTATTATGAAACATCCCCCCTCCATGCCATGCAGCCTGTGCCCCCATTTATCAAGGTCAATGGGCCTGTCCCTCACACCCCTGGTACTGATAAGGAAATGGATTTGTACTTTCACAAGGAGCCATCCAATCAGTGTTAAGCACAGCTGGCTTCAGATAAAAAGAGAAACTAAAGGCTTCCCCTGAGCTCTATACTTAAGAGAAGATTGTGCATCTGAACAAACCATGTTCAAAGTATGTAACATCCAGATGCACATCCTACATTCCCAAGCAGTCAGCTTTCTTGTTGAGAATCCAACAGACCATGTTTTCACAAGAAGCAGGTTTTATTCCAGGAGATAGTTTTGAAGGGACCACACCTTATGGAGCTGATGACTTTCTTGGAGCAAATGACACCCAGGTCTTGGAAGACCGGCATCCTCCATTCATCCGTTCTGTCACATTATGACAGAAATCATTACTAGCTTGATGGGTTTATTTATAAAGTGCTTTGAATATTGAAGTAAGCCATCTATTTCAACATTCCTCATTTCAAGCTGGGCTGTGGATCAAGATGAAAGAAAAATTAAATTGTATATTGAAGAGCTGTTAATTGAACTGTACTGTATTTAGCCAAGGGAGCCTGAGCTCCAGGCAGTCAATACTACAGAGATTTTTTAACGCACTGTATCACTAGGTTGTCAGTTTGTATTGGCAAATGCAAACAGCCTACTTGCACTGAGAGTGGCAATGATAAAGCCTTGAGAAACTTCTGAAGTTGTTAGGGAATAATATGATCATCTTTTGTGGTAGTGTTTTCTAACCAAGTTCCTTAAAAGAACTGGATTTCTTTCTTTCTTTCTTGCTTGCTTTCTTGCTTTCTTGCTTTCTTGCTTTCTTGCTTTCTTGCTTTCTTTCTCTCTCTCTCTCTCTATCTATCTATCGTGTATGTGTGTTTAAAAGATGAAAACCTATGAATTTTATGCTATTTTCACAGAAAAAGTTTTGCAAATTACAAGTTTCTATGCAGTCTAAAGAATTCCAGATTGTGAATTTCTTCACTTGCTTTGACAGTCTCATTTAAAAATATTAGCACACTCTGATATAACTCTAAAACCAGCATATCAAAAAGCTTTGGGAAAATGTTATCTCATTTTTCCTAAGGCAGTGTTAATTTCTTTTTGTAGCTAATCTATTGTAATGTTAAAATGTTAGTACATTTATAGTTAAAGATTTCTTTGAACAGCTAAATTATTTAGGCATGGCTTCTGGAACAAAAAGTGGTCTACTTGGTGGTCTACTTTCCTTGCTGATAATAAAATTGAAGGGACTAGAGACATTTCTAGAACTTGAACAGATTTGGGGCAACTTATTAAAAGGTACACCATGCCTACACTAGTAATAACTGCTTCACTTCAGGATAGGATGTGGCTTGTTCATGGTGTAATGATAATCTTCAAATGTGCAAAAGTTAATTTATTACTTAAAAGAATTTGTGTGGGCTTATATCTGAGAGAATTGAGGTAATTGGCATTATGGTGAATGGTTTCTGTTTGAAATGCCTTCACAACCCTCATCGATAGTCCACAGCTTTCCAAACCGTGTGTCGTGACATGTTAGTGTGTCAGCTGCAGTGTATAGGTGTTTCGCACAAATGCTCCCTTCGTTCCTCCTGTAGCTGAAAAGGGGTTTGTTTAACCTACGGTTTGCTAGTAAAACTGAATTACTGTGTCACAAAATGATGCACATCTAAAAAGTGTGTCATCATTATGAAAAGTTTGGAAAGCTCTAATATAGTCCGTGTATGCCCAGATATTCTTAAGGACTAGAGCTATGAATACTTGCTTAAGCGTAAATTCTGGCAAGGGTATACCCTCTCAAGGGTTGGACTTCCTGCTGGTGGAGAGTTGGAACTTATCACATTAACTACCAACATTCACTTTTTATGCCTTTTGGCTCGTGAGTGGATTTCTAAGTAGGGTTTTATTTTTTAAAATACATCTGTATTTGCAAGATTGTTCCTTGTTAGATACTGGGCACTGCCCTATATTTGTGAAGCATTTTGCATTACGTTTGGTTTCTAATATTTGAAAAGCTGTTAAAATAACAACATGAAAATTTCTGTGATTTAGGAAGATTGCCTAAGGTGCTAAATGGGATAAATCAGAGTTCCATAAGAAATTACAACACTCTCCACATGTACTTATATGCAAGCTATGCAAGTTGGAGTAACACAGATGCCATTGCAGTCAATAATGAAATCTCCCGTGACTTCATGGGAGTCAATATTATTTGTTGCCCCTGCTTCTCTGTTGGCAACTGAATAAAGGTTCCTTAGGTGTGATTCTGACACTGTTTCATGTAAGGTAATGTCCTGAATCTAATAAGCTGCTGGTGATACTCCCTGAATAATTTCAGAATGCAGCCTTTTGAAAAAGGTTGCCACTGAATACTTTTTTTTGGCTGGAAGTTTGGGCAAATGGACACTAGGCATGGCATATGGGAAGTATTGGCACTTCAGTAGCTAGTCCTCAAGATGCAACAGCAAGCCATGGTTTGGAATCTTGTGAATGAGCCCTATGGAGTCTCAGGCTGGCACACTGCGTCCTTTCTCCTTGTGCATGTTGCAATTCCAGATTTACAGTCTTTGTTCGCCCCAAACTGTAGGCTGCAGTTTCATCTCAGTGGGCAAATAATGGCTTGTTGCATATCACGTTGGAAGCATAAATGGAGGAGAACCCTTCTAATAACTTACCCATATTATGGACAGCCACAGAGAAGTGTAACTTTCATCCCTTTTATTGTAGTTTTTTTCTGCTTTATTAAAGTATTTTCAGTTAACTATGTAAATTTTATTATGGTTAACATTTATTGCAGTTTATGTCTATATGAAGTATATACTTAGTTTTACTATGTGTTAGAATTAGAACAAAGGTAGTTTTATTAGTGTTTGTGCATATAATTTCTACTTTTCCCGATGAAGAGCTCAGTAGTCATGTTTGGGTTGAGATTTCTGTTGTTTGGATTAATCAGTCCAAATTCTCTCCATTTGTTTGGCTTTTGGTGTGTTGCTCTTTTTGTGTGCAGTGACCTTTGAATGCTTACAGTAACTTATTAAACTAAGAATGAGAAGATAATTAATGAAGTGGGTATCTCTGTGTATGCTGGTGTCAAAACCGGCCACGTGGTATGATAGGAGGATATTTCTTAAGGTTTGCAGGGTAACTTTGTTTTTCCTGGACTCGTCTAGCCCCCACCTTGAATCCTAACTGGGAAGGCTGCTGCATCCTGATTCCAGATGTTGGCATCAGAGAGCAGTGTGCAAGTGCATTATAGTTTGAAGGAAAGCAAATGGTTTTGTTCTTGACCCTTTCAACCTAGGGCTTCAAACAAGGAGATGAGTGGGCTGAAAGGAAGCATGCATCCTCCTAAACTGAATAGTATCCCTCAAATTGTAAGAGTGGACTATCTACTTGGCAGTGTAATTGATTGGCAGGGGAACTTGGCCTTGGAATTGATGGATTGTTTTCTCTTCCCAGCACCAGACTCCAGATGGTTAGGGCTGAACTGAAGAAGACACAAGTGTTCTTCTTACTTGACCCCAGTCCTGTCTGGGTTAGAGCAATGAGCTCAGGGACTGAAGGCAGCATGCTTGTTCATCCTCTGATCACAAGAGATGCCCCTGTGATAGCTTTGGGGTTAAAGGGGTGTGTGGGCCTGCATACTCACATGCACCTCCCGTCCCCCAACCGTCACGAGGACTGGAGAGGTGCCAGTGCAGTATCACGTCTTGAACTGGATCTTCCCAGCTGGAGCAGAGGGTTGACCTGTCATGGGGGGGGGAGGGGGAGACACACGAAGAAGAGCTTTAAATGATTATTGCAGGGTCTGGGTTGGTTCATGGGGACATGAGGCCCTTGGGGTATGGTGGTCCTGAGCCATTTTAATGCTTTGTAGGTCAAAACCAGCACTTTGAATTGGCCCTGGAAGCTAATTGGCAGCCAGTGCATCGGGCCAGTGAGCAACTTGGCCGCCAAATTCTACACCAACTGGAATTTCCAAACAGTCTTCAGAGGCAGTCCTATGTATAATGCATTGCAGTAATCTAACCTAGAGATTACCAGGGTATGGACTACCCACTTCTGCTTGAGGTGGGTGCTTCATGGTTTCTAGTAGGGCTTTTGAGTGGGACTCTAATCTGGCTTAAAGAAGCAAGGCACACTGATCTAAGAAAGTTAATTTTAGCACTAATGATTCAGTACCAGAGGTTATTTTTATATAGAATCTGAACACAGATGTCACCTGTCACTACTATGATGCTTGTAATGGAATGCATTTGTGCATTTATGCACATTTTGGATGCACCTCCAATTGAAAACAATGGTTGCACATTCAAATTTTAGCCTACCCCTTTTCTTTCCATCTCCTCTGATTTGGGGGAGGGGGCAAGGGTGGGTATTATTAGCCCAGTAAAACATACAAATAAAATCAGGGAATATAACAACAAATAATTTGCAGTAACCCACATACACCACAAAATTATCTTGTTTAATTAAAAATTGAGAGGCAAAAATAACGTGCATAAGTTTGTTTCATTTACTATTTAGGAACTGCATTATTACAAGTTGTTTATTTCCTGAGGCTTTGATGTATTTAAATATAAGACACAGCTTCTGAAGTGAAAAATTACACATTTATGGGCAGAATTAGGAGCGTCCCATTGTGTCAAATATATAAAGTGACATATTTATGTGTTTTCTTTTGAACAGAGCCAGGCGCAAAATGACATTTTGTATGAGACTAAACCAGAGGTTGATGCTAAGATAGATGCAGAGTTTGATTTAGGCTTGAAACATATTAAATGAAGGCTACCAATTGCCTTCTGTGCACTAGAAGAGGTGAAGTGAGATAAACCATAAATTGATTTTTGTATAACTCTTAAATTAAGTGCAACATTCTTCAAGAGAAGAAAAGACCCCAATGTTGCACCACTGTACATTGCATTACCCTAAGGTAGTTAGTTCATCTTAATATGTTAATAGGCTTCCAGAAGAGATGAACATTTCTTTCTCTCTTTCTTCCCCTCCCTCTCTGATATTTGGTTAATTTGCACAGGCTCCTAGTCTCTGGGCAATCTGATAGAAAGTCATATGTTACTGGTTTCTTTATGCACTGAGCAGCTGCATTAGGCAATATCTTTAAAATGTAAAAGAAGCCTACCAAATGCACAGTCTGATAACAACAACAAATCTAATCCAAAGTGACAAGTGGGAGACTTTCCCAGACGTTTTTCTCTTTAATGTAACATGACTTTAAATTGATGCAGCCCCACAGTGATTGAAAAACTCTCAGAGCTTGTCTCCCATGATTACATTTCTGATCTGTACAACTTAATTTTTTAACTCAGTGAATCTCGACTTTGCGAATGAGCCGTTTATTTATTTATTTGAGGTCGGCAGAGCCTTCACTGACGCAATACTTCCATGTAGCATCATGGTAGTTTTGGGTTGGCAGCACATGCACTCTTTTTTCAGATTGTCGTCTCTGCAGAAATTATTGGTTGAACAACTAAATGGTCCTTTTAGGTTTTAAATAATGAATGATCTGTTTAAATGCATCATGCCTTCCACATATGCTTTCACACTCTTTAACGTCTGGCACAGAGAATTTTTGGATTATTCCATTGTCTTCATCTAGTAGCCACTGACAAACTCATACTTTCTATGAGGGCCTTTTAGCTTTGGAAGAGGCTCTTTGCTGCCTTTTGATAGATCTAGGAGCTTGCCCCTTTTAAGCAGGCAGTTGGGCTTTTTAGATATGGTTTTATGGCTAGTTGCAGATTCAAAATACAACAGATATGAAATCAAACAGGAGGAACAAAACGTTGTACTCCTTATCTCTGTCCAGCGCCCACTAGCGTAATGTAGCAATGGTGCTATACCATAGACAAGATTCACTGCAAATAGTTTGAACCTTGGGAGGTGTTTGATTGATCACATCATAAACCATTATTATGTGAAGAGTTATTTAATGACTGCCTTTTGTTTTAGTATTATTTAGATGCTTGCCAGAGTACTGTTATAACCTACATGGGTAATAGGGTCACTGCATAGGGTATTGACTGCTTCTAATGTTTTGAAGGAAATTGCTGTTCCACAGAGACATTAATCACTTCATGGAACTTGTGCTGTGGAAACCTTTCCTAGACCTGCAACAACAGTAGCAGAAAGTTTTGCATGGATGAATACAACTTCACACACAAAAGGTTTCGCACATTTATCACCAACATCCTATCTGCTTCATTGTGTATAGTTCCGTTAAATACCAGAGGACTAACTGGGCTCTATTTTGCAGGAGAGGGCATTTAGGAATGTCCATGTCAGTAGCTTTTTCTATCACACTAGGGTATTGACTGTAGCACCAGCCATGTTAGCCAGAAATTCTCTTAGAGCATTCAGAATCCATCAAATTCCATTAGTTTCTGGGTCCTCTATTCCTGCAGAAAGGAGCAGTCACAGTAAGTTATTACCTTACCTGGAAATGATCTGTCCATGACAACGAAGTTAGATCAGCCCCCTCTCAATTTCAGATCTGCACTTACCCACCTGTGACAAAGACCAGATTAAAGGTATGAATTGCAAACTCTGTTGGTCTTCAGCAGGGATCATCTCAGGGCTGCTGCTCTGAGGAAGGTAGACAAACCACTAAGCTGCCTATTCTGTGTCTCTGTTCCATCACCTGGGCTGGATCTAGACACATCAAAAAGTGTTTCAGGAAAATGCATTCTAAATTTCATAAAGGGAAATCACGTTCGTGAAAAAAGGAACTCCACAGTGCCATATGGTGTCACAGTGTTATAACCCATATAAAGCACTTTTTCTTTGCCAATGTAGCTGAGTCCCTTGTAAAGGTAAAGGGACCCCTGACCATTAGGTCCAGTCGTGGCCAACTTGGGGGTTGTGACGCTCATCTCGCTTTATTGGCCGAGGGAGCCAGCGTACAGCTTCCGGGTCACGTGGCCAGCATGACTAAGCTGCTTCTGGCAAACCAGAGCAGTGCACGGAAACGCCGTTTATCTTCCTGCTGGAGCGGTACCTATTTATCTACTTGCACTTCATGGTGCAGTGCCTCAAATCTGGTGCCTGAGCCAGAGGATCCTCACAGCAAGGTCATATGGAAGATGGTGACCCCTCTTCCTGGCCCTCCAACCCATGCAGGTGTTGTGCTGAGTACCCAGGTGGGCAAAGCTGTGCCAGATCACCATTGCATAGCTCCTCCACCCAGGCCTCAGTGAGTAATAGCTGTTGAGCACAATTCAGCCAAAGTTTAGCTTTGAAAGTCCCATTGATCTTAAGGACAGTGGAAAATTTGTATGGTGAAAAAAGGTCTGTGTCCCCTCCCCCCAAAACCACCACCACCACCACCACCTAGGGCTAACCAGGATGGCATCCCTAAGCCACCCAATGTGTTCTAATTGGAGTGGGTACATCCTGTCACCTACAGTTGGTGATACTATGGCATTGTTGAGGTGATGGCAGAATACTGGGCAGAGTGAGACCTATATGTGTAAAACAGAGGGCTTGACTAGCCTCTTACACCTTTTATATATGGCTCTTAAATGTAATTGGCAAACCTGTATGAGTTCACTTACCTTGAAAATTAGCATCTTTACAATATAGTAGTATTTCCCTTCAGCATTCCTCCAGTTCTCTTAATTCTGTGCCCTGTGCTTGTAGCATTAGTTTTCTGCTTTAACAACCTCTTCTCTTTCATTCCATTGTACTTTGTACATTCATTAAGCAGTAGTTGTTTCTACACACTCTGCTGTCTGGGAAATGTCTTGATAGACTTTGCTTTTACAGGACAGAATAGAACAGAATTTATCTCATATTAATGTGATGATTAGCAGTGAGTTGAATGAGCCCAGAAGTTATCTTGTTTGTGCCTGCCTATCTGTCAAGGAGGGCAAAATGTGATAGCCAACATTTTCATAGTTGTATTTCAAGTGTAAAAATTAGTGGTATAGCTTTTACATTCATTCATTCATATTTATTTCTTCCAAGAAACATAAACAATGTAACATTGCTTGATCTGTCATGGCTTACTTACTTACCAATTTTATAACTTTCAGTGAAAGTGTATGAACTATCTCAGTTGGAAAGAATTGTTTACCGGTAACTTGGTACCGGGGGACTTTAAAAGTTCTGTTTGTAGTGATCTACAAACAGATTGTAGTGAGCAGCTCATTCACATATACATACTGTTGCCCACAACCCCAATCTCTGAGTGGTGCGAGGTTCCAAGGGTTCTAGGTACTTTCCCAGAGTAAAGGTTTCCTTGGAATGAGGGGCAGTGGAGATTGTGATGTTTTTATGATATATGATTTATTTACAGATATATACAACCTGAACCAACAATGGAGGGGCTCACAGCAGTAACACCCCAATAATGTATTGCTTCTCCCATAACCACAGCCTTAGATTCAAACAGAAATCAAGTATTGATCTGTCTCTCCAGTTGCTGCCTGCTTCTAGCCTAGCTCTCTTACACAACTCTGGCTCTGGGTTTTGCCCTTCTAACCAGCAGCCAGGTGAGGGAGGGGAGCCCACCCATTTGTTTTCTGGCACAGAGCCACTTTCTTTGATACCTTAATGACCCATACTTGAGAGACCATTAGTTAGAAGCTGGCCTGCTACTTCAGCAACTGAATCCTTGCTGGATCCAGGAAATAGAAGGGACATAGAAATACAGTGTAACACCCCCAAAAAAAACACACCCTCACAATACCTTAGATATTACCTATGCTAATAATTTTAAATTGCAGATTAGTCAACGTCTCTCTCTCTCTCTCTCTCTCTCTCTCTCTCTCTCTCACACACACACACACACACACACGCGCGCGCGCACACACACACACACACACACACACACTTAACTGCAATGCTTTCTCTGGCTTGCAGTAACTATAGTTTGCCATTATGTCACATCTGGGCAAATGATGGTTACTACAAACTATATTTGCCTCAAAACTGGTATTGGCAGCTGGACTTGGGCAGGTTCTGTATTCTGATTGGGAGGTAATGTCACATCAAACTATAATTATTGCAAGCCAGGAGAAGGGTGTGTGGAAATCTAAGGCAAACTGTTATTTAGCTATGTTATGTCTAAAACAGACTGCAGTGTCGTGTTAGTCTGCAGTCCAGCTTAAGGTATTTGCTAGATCATATCTTATTATATGTGTAGATATTTAACATGTTCTGTGTCTGTTTCTTGCAGTCAGGGAAGCACAGGCTATTGCCACATGAAAGCTCATGTGAGATAATAAACTTAGTCAAGATATCACAGAAATTTATATATATATGTCTTTTTATGGATCTAGAATGCTTTCGTTCAGATCAGCTCAACGAGCCAGTATGGAATAGAGGATAGGGTTTTGAAATGGGAACTCACCCCAAACCTCCGACCTTCCAATCGGCAAGCCCAAGAAGTTCAGTGGTTTAGACCACAGCGCCACCTGTGTCCCATATTTATCGTTTGGGTTTTGAAACGTAGATCAGGGTGATCTGAATTCAAATGTTCATTCAGCAGTAAAGGGAGATTGTAGCCAATCCTGGCTTTCTGAGTATACCATCTCTATGAAACATGAATTTCTAAACACATGAGGTTTTTGTGTAAAAAGTAATGTGTAATGCAGGCCTCTGGCTTGGTACATCCAAGGATGTGTATAATTGCCAACAGATTCTGCTCACCTTGTCACTTCTTTCAGTCTGCAGTTTAGATTGGAACTTGCACTTAGTAAAAAGAGATTCTGAGTTTCATGCTAACTTGCTATTGAAGAGAGCAGAAGTCATATCAACAGGAACTAATAAAGTTCCCTGCAAGGCAGTGTAACTCTCCCCTCCCCACCCGCTGTTGGATGTTTTCATTTAAATATTTAGTTGATGAAGGGTCATAAATGGAAATTAGTTTGATGGCTTCCATCTCTGATGATGTAGAATGTAGATTATTTAAAACATTCCAGCCTGAGGAATCACACAGTGCAAATTATAACCCTAATATCTTAAGAGCAGAGAACCTGCATAGGCTGCTAAATAAACTTCAATAATTACTTCAGGGGGGTTTCCTGTGCAGGGCTCTAATTTTTTCTAGTTTACATTTTTCTCAGGTTGCTGACCACAGTGACAGTTTTGCTGGTCTTGTATAAAATAACTAACACATGTATGCACCTGGCCTTTCATTATTGTTACTCTGCATTTTATAAAGAGAGAGCAAGATATGAAACTCTCTTGCAGTTTCTGCTGATAACAACACTTAGCCAAGGTTTTATACGCCTTGAAAGAAAAGACATGGCACTATCCATTAAATACTGTTCCAAAGCATACCTTTGCAAAATAGTCAGATAGTTGTAGCTATCATTTTGCCACATTAAGATGACACTTAAATTGTTTTCTTCCTGACTTAAATGTGAGCGTTCCTATCTCTTAAATAAATGAGGCATGCTTAACACTTTCCTAGTGTTCTCCTTACTCAAAAGAAATAGGAGTGAAATTGCATTTGTATATTTTCATGATGATGAAAATAAATATATCTGTAGTGCTTCAGGCCAACCTTACTAAGTGGTGAATATTTTTAACTCCCCTCCTCACAATTAATGCACAATATAGTCAAGATGCTTCTGGAGTTAGCTGATGAAATAAATGTGAAAGTTGACAAACACTCTTCTATTTATACTACCTGAATTGAGCCTGCTTGTTTTCAGGATGAATACCGATGAGCTGTTCCTTAGTTCTGCATGTATTTTTTCTTACTTCTGAGTACAGCCGTTGTTACTATTTTAATTTTATAAAATAATTGTGTGAGAGAGTTTATTTCTGGCAACATTTCTGATACATAGGTTGCTAAAGAACCGTCTTAGGAATCAAGTATTGCTATAGAATAATAAAATGGTTGATTAAATTAGCAAAAGCATTTTATTTTCAGAGAAACAAACAAATTAAAAGAATAACTGTGGAATTGCTGTAATTTTCTCTTGAGGGAAAGAAAGTGGGGTTTTTGATTTTGACTGTGTTGCAACACAGAGATCTCAGTAAGTATCAAGCAAACTTAATATATCAACTAAGGTCCAATAATGCAGAACTCTTGAGTGTTTATTTTGTATTGCTTTGCCACAAGATGGCCCTGTTATGTCACATAGACTTCACAAATGGCAGCTTTTTTTGCTTAAAGTATATTCTCAGTCCTTGAAAAGTAGCTAAACAGAAGAAACAAAAAGAACTACAGTCATCTGTTGTGTCCAACCCTTGTAAAATGCTACTAAATATAAGACTATTCAACAGAGACTAATATAAAAAACCTTGTCAGTGATTTCCATTGTCATTTTTCAACACTATTTTCTTAATGCCCTTTCCTTCTCACTTAAAAAGATAATTCATTGAATACGTGTTTCAGTAGTCTTACATTTAATAAAAACACTACAGTGGTACCTCGGGTTACAGACGCTTCAGGTTACAGACGCTTCAGTTTACAGACTCCGCTAACCCAGAAATAGTACCTCTGGTTAAGAACTTTGCTTCAGGATGAGAACAGAAATTGTGCAGTAGTGGCTTGGCAGCAGCGGGAGGCCCCATTAGCTAAAGTAGTGCTTCAGGTTAAGAACAGTTTCAGGTCAAGAATGGACCTCCAGAACGAATTAAGTTCTTAACCCGAGGTACCACTGTATATTTTTCTTAACATCAGGAAAGCTGTGAATCTGACTGAATCAAAGACTCTTCATTTTATTCATTTTTCAAGGCATGCCACTTGAAATGGAGCTAGAATAGTTATTTTCCTTTCCATTGCAACCAATGTGTATATGTGTGTGTGGAAATTGCTAATTAATTTCCATTGTCCTCTTATCAATGATCTTCTATACCAAAGCCTATGGGGGAGACCACTTTATGTAATAGGCTGGCATGACTCATGCCATCATAAGTGGAAATTATTTCTGATTATAGTGTCACTTTGTAGTTTTTAAAAGCAAATGTCACATCTAAATTTTCACATGACACGTCGGTTGCTTCTAAATAAGAAAAAAACAACCTCTTTTCAATTGAAGTGTAGGGGAGATGAGTGAGCGAGAGACCATAAGTCAGTGATACATTACCTGGTTTGTATGTAGTAGGTTCCAGGTTCAATTCCCAGCATCTCCAGCTAAAAGTAGCAGATTACAATTAATGTGGAAGAACTATGCCTGAGTCCTAGGAGAGCTGCTAACACAAATTTGTAATAAATAGTTTAATACAGTGGGACCTCAGGTTACAGACCTTCAGGTTACAGACTCCGCTAACCCAGAAATAGTACCTCGGGTTAAGAACTTTGCTTCAGTATTAGAACAGAAATTGTGCAGCGGGAGGCCCCATTAGTTAAAGTGGTACCTCAGGTTAAGAACAGTTTCAGGTTAAGAATGGACCTCCAGAACGAATTAAGTTCTTAACCCGAGGTACCACTGTATGTGGGCAGATAGTTTAAGGCAGCTCCCTATGTTCCATTTTTTAAATAAAAAAATCTGCTATTTTGTGTGTGTGATTTTGCTGGTGACAATGTGTCTGCATCGTTCTGTTAAAAGAAAATGTATGATCTGTGATGTGTGACAAATTTCTTTTTTCCCTATTTTTGTTTGTTTGTTTATTCATTCATTTATAATATATTAGTACATCCATTTAGGGAAGCTTTTAATGTTTGATGTATCATAGTATTTTAATATTCTTTTGGAAGCTGCCCAGAGTGGCTGGGGAAGCCCAGCCAGATGGGCCCGGTATAAATAATAAATTATTATTATTAAATTATTATTATTATTATTATTATTTCACAATGTTCTTTATTACCATTCTACATTGTTCGACTTCCCTCGCACCTCCCTCCGTGGGTTCCTTTTTTCCCTTAGTTGTGCTACATATCCTTCCGCACCTTCTAATTGATTTAGCTGCTGTTCATATGTCTGATCCTACTTGGAGATTTATATAACTATTAGAATTTTTAAAATATTCTCCAATAATTTTTCCCACTCCTCTCTTATCTTCCCACTCTTATCTTATCTTATCATCTACCAGAAAAAGATAGTGGATTTATGGTCCTCCCTGCATGTCATAAACAATTTCTAATACTGCTTGATAGTTGAAATTTGCAGTTTGCTCTTTTTATAGTGAGATCCATTTTCTAGAAAGGGATCTTTTGCTTTTGAAATTCAGGGTGACCGTGTGAGCCAGGCTTTTCACAAGTATATTTTAGAAATCCAGTGGCTCTCAATAATAAATGAGTGGGCTTGGAACAACAGTTATCCCTTTATTTATATTCACTGCAGTAGATAAACTGAAGTGTAAGGCAAAATAATGTGATGCAATATACCAGATATATAAAAATCTGTTTATAATTTCTATGACAAGCTTTATGTGTACAATCTTCAAATGTAAAGTGATCAATTAGCAGGTTGCTGTTATTCTGGTCACAGCAACATCTAGCATGAAGAGGAAATAAACAAGCCTCCTGCAAGTGACAAGGTGAACAGGCATATTCATTTTCAGTAAGGATGTAGTTGAACAAAGTTGAACTTTCTTCATAATGCCCTGACAGGAAAAGTGATACATTCCAGATGTTTTGTGGAACGTTCTATGTTTGACTTTTTGTTGTTTTTACTGCAAGAGACTAAGACCAACTGATTTATTGTGGCAGAAGCTTTCATGGAATAGATTCCACTTTGGCAGATGATTAGATGTAAATGCTGCATGTGATATACTGTACTTTAGATTAAGAAAGTTTATGACACAGCCTTAAATGTTCCCCAAAACTCCTTGCTGTTTTGGTAAAAAGATGACTTGGTCTTGGAGAGGACACCAGTGACACTAATTGAATTAAATGCCTGTACCTTTAGTTAGTTTTTTGAATACTGTTGGAATACTCAACTGCTGTCTGCCATTAGATTAGGGGTAGTTATTTCATGATTAAAAACCCTGAGATGCTAACCTTTAGAACAACTGCCTGATTCCTTATTTAGGAAATCAGTAAGTCTGAGATTTCCTAGCTAATATTGAATGCATATTTATGGCAGTTAATATATGGGTATTAACTGCATGTAACACTGGGTCAGTCACTTCAGCTCACAGTGGCAGATGTCGGGATGGGGTCAAAAAAGAATCAGAATCAACGCACAATTGACTTTTAAACCAAAATGTACTTGGCAGCAAAGAGGAGAGGGAGGCAGATGAAGACCAGGTGGACTTCCCATCCTGTGGTCCCACAGTGTCTTCTACCACCAACTGCTTTGTAGGTAGGGTCCAAGAGAGTGGGAAAATACCATTTTTAGCACCTGCTCTCTCCCTTCCCTCAAAACAAGACCATCTGCTGCCAGCTGCATTGCTGGACGGATCCTGATGGCTTATATTTTGCTTGTTTTGTCATGATTTTATTTTCACGATTGTTATTTGTAAGCAGCCTTGGAAGGATTTGTGTTCTGAAATGTGGGTTATAAATAATAGTAGTAACTAACTAAATAGGATCTGGCAGAAAAACCCTTAATCTGTTTCAGGGGAGTTGGATAGCTGAAGATGGCAGCTGGAGGTGCACAGAGACAGTCCATGTCATCTATGCACACAGTATGTGTGTTCTAGCATTACATGTGATTATGTGACTGCTCCTTTATTACGATCTCCGTCAGTTTCTAAACCTCAGCAGCAATTGTGACATATATAACCATAACATGTGGAAACAAGAATCAAGTAATACTTACTTACTTACTTTGCCAAACCTTTGTTAAGCATTACAAGTATAGGCCACCATAAAACATCCATATATAAAATTTTAATATATATAGGAATAAACAGCCATGTAATATAGGTATTGACGAGGATTTTCATTGGGAATCAAGCAATAGTTTCTAACTGGTAAACAAAAACCCCAAATACTCAGCAGATAAATAGGAAAAAGCGTAAACATTCCTTTTTCAGTTCCACCAACCAGCTACTGTCTAGGGTCTACAGCACTGGAAAGGAATTTTGTCTCACTTGAAAGAATCCCCCCCTTTCATCCGATCTTTTCTTCATGAGGTTCTTTTCTTAAAAATCATACCCTATTCCAGGGGTCAGCAACCTAAGGCCCATGGGCCACAAGTGGCCCATGGGGGTCGTTTAACAGGCCCATGGACCCCCGCCACCCACTCAGTCGGCTCCCGTGCGCCGTGCTAAAGGAAGCTCCTGCAGCCAATGGGAAGCTGTGCACACCTCCTCTGCGCCGGAATGATCGCCGAAAATAGCGTTTGCGCGTGCAGGCGCACACACTCCGGCCCACTGCGGCATCTGTGGGACCGTGAACTGGCCCAAGCCACAAAAACTTTGCTGACCCCTGCCCTATTCCTATCTTTATTGATATACTTTTTAGCTTTATTTCTATCTGTTTTCCCAACTTGTGCAAATTATTCTTTTCTTTCCAACTTCCCGTATATTTTACTTCATGTATTTTCTTCCCCCCCCCTTTGTAGAATTTCAGCCTGCTGGCAGGGACTTCTGCTAGTTCTTACCCTCCTATTTTTCATACAGCACCTAGTGCATATTGGAAATTTTAAGTTAATAAGCTCACTAACCTAAAATACCAGGCACAGTCTGGACCCAGGGATTTCAAAGCTCAGCCTTGAGGAGTAAAGCCGTTACTTGCTGGCAAGAATTTCAGTGTATTGGGGATAGGAGGTTCCCTCAATTAAAAAAGAATCTAGGGTTTTGCAACACAGACTGTTGCCCTCTTACGCTGGACCATTAACAGTGCTGTATCTATCCAATATAAACTTAGCATACAATTTTGCTGTAGGTAGAAACTAATTACTAGAAGGTCTAATTTAATTTAATTAGCTGCTGTGCCAAGTAACCTTAACATATCTACAGTTTCAGAGTTTATGAAGTATAATTTTTGTGTACTGTTTCCCGCAGCCTTTTAAATTAAAAGCTGACAAGGTCTTGGCTGTGTAATCTAAAACGTTTTTGCATTATTTTTAAACTTATTTGAAAGCTGATATGCTGCCTTTTTGACCTGGTTACTGTATAAGGCTACATTTTTTGGCAAATGTTAACAATCACTTTGTGTGTGGCCGAAATAAATTTTTCTAGTAATAGCAATTGAGCTTTGGCTTGAATAAAGGAATCTTTTTTCACACAATTTTATAATAAGCATTTTTATTTGTGGTTTTTCAAAATATTGCAAAGTTCCAGTAAAAACAGGACCTATATCCACTTCCAAGCAAACCATTAAGCATGAAAAGGAGGCTTCTTAACTCTAGATTTTGTTCATGGAACCATGCAGCACAACTTATTGACCTAGTCTAAATATGGAATATTGCTCCCAAGGTTTTTGAGCAACACACTGTGTAATTTTTCAGATTATTGTCTGGGGGAAATGATTTTGATTTACACTATTGGTTAAGTACAATATCTTTCTCAGGTATAATGCCAGGAAGATTTCTGTGGTGAGCATGCTGTTTTTCAGAAACTACATTTTAATTCTCAGGGTCACTGCTTGGATCAGGAGTTGCAACTCTGCTGAGCAGTGAATTTAGGTTTATAGCATTGTGGAATATAATAATTCTTTTAAGTGAGTTTCTGTTGCAGGGGCTCAGTGCTACTGGTATTCACACAACCATTTTATTTTCCCTGCAAGGTGACTTTCCAGCCATGCCACAGGATATCCTGGTATATTTGTTGTGTGAAGTATATATAGCACATGGCTGTATCTTGGATCAGCACCATTTGCTGCAGGTTCACAAGCAGTAGGTAACAATAATAATTCTATTTTTTTATAAGATATTTATTAAAGTTTCAAAAATAAAAAAGAAGTCACAATAATTATAATAAGAAAAAAAGAACAAAAAAGAAAGAACAAAATACAAAATACAAAAAGTAAAAACAATTAAAAACAAATCAATCTTTCCATATCTTGTCTTTCATTCACTTGTTTCCCTGACCTCCTCACACCTCCCCTTTTTTGTATTCCAGTTCAGTAAGTTAATTCAGCAAATCCTTTCCCTCTTTGTTTTTATCTTAGACCTTTGTCTTAATATGTAATAACTGTATATTCTCATCTGTTAGCAGTCCATTTTTACATACTCCTTGTAGCATTACTACTAAAAACCCCTTAGCTTCATTCCAACATCATTCTAACATTCATTAATTTTACAGTATTTCTGTAGATAGTCTTTAAATTTCTTCCAATCTTCCTCCACCAACTCTTCTCCCTGGTCTCGGATTCTGCCAGTCATTTCTGCCAGTTCCATATAGTCCATCACCTTCATCTGCCATTCTTCCAGGGTGGGTAGATCTTGTGTCTTCCAGTACTTTGCAATAAGAATTTTTGCTGCTGTTGTGGCATACATAAAGAAAGTTCTATCCTTCCTTGGCACCAATTGGCCGACTATGCCCAGGAGAAAGGCCTCTGGTTTCTTCAGGAAGGTATATTTAAATACCTTTTTCATTTCATTATAGATCATCTCCCAGAAAGCCTTAATCCTTGGGCACGTCCACCAAAGGTGAAAGAATGTACCCTCAGTTTCTTTGCATTTCCAACATTTATTATTGGGCAAATGATAATTTTTTGCAAGCTTGACTGGGGTCATGTACCACCTGTATATCATTTTCATAATATTCTCTCTTAAGGCATTACATGCCGTAAACTTCATACCTGTGGTCCATAACTGTTCCCAGTCAGCCATCATAATGTTATGTCCAACATCTTGTGCCCATTTAATCATAACAGATTTCACTGTTTCATCTTGAGTATTCCATTTCAACAGCAAGTTATACATTCCTGAAAAATTCTTAACTTTAGGATCTAACAGTTCTGTTTCCAGTTTTGATTTTTCCACCTGGAAACCAATTTTCTTGGGTAACAATAATAATTCTAAACCTCCTAGTTCTTTGTATGAGATGAGGAGGAACAAATCAGAAGCGATCCTTTGGGAAATGTTCATTCTCAAGGTATATTGATATCTGGTGAAAATTCCAGATATCATCAGAATCAGTGTCATGCTCAATGTCATATCAGTTGTATCAACTACTACATGGAGCTCATTTTAACGCGTAACTAAAACATAATGTCTTACTTACTTTGTATGCAAATTTCTGTTTAGTATATTTTATTCAATTTTATTTTACAGTATTTATGCACTGCTTTTCAAAACTAATTTTACAACAGTTTACAGTATAAAGCTAATAATGCAATAGCTGAACCTAATACAATACAGTAATACAGTAATAGAATAAATGACAAACTGGGATCGATCAAGGAACAGTTTATCAGACAGTAGCTTCAAATGATAGATGAAACAGATGTGTTTTTATTCACTTTTGCAAAGCTGCCAGTGATGAAGCCAAGAGCTCCTCCTGGGAAGGCCATTCCAATTACTGGGGTTGCTGCTGAGAAGACTTTGCTCTTAGCAGATGCCAATCTTGCAGTACTTAAGGATTGAATCCTGAGCAGATTGCAAAAAAAGCCAGAGCACAGCGTTTCCGCTGTGAAATATTCCAACTTAGACCATTTAAGGCAGGAATGGAGAACCTGTGGCACTCCAAATGTTGTTGCATTGCAGCTCCCATTATCTGTGACCATTGACTATGCTGGCTGATTGTATTTGGAGGCCAACAATATCTGGTGGATCACAAGTTTCCTATTCTTTCATACGCCAAAACTAGCTCCTTGAGTTGCCAATCAGTATGGTTGTTGTAAAACAGGTGTAATATGTTCTTTTGGGCTTGTTTCAAGCAAAATACAGGCACCATTATTTAAAACTAGTTGAAGTTTCTGGACAGTCTTAGCATACAGGGGAAAACAATTTATCTGCTATTTATTTCATGTAATAAAAAAAGATAAAATTCAACTAACTACATGCAAAATTGACAGATAACGTAAGATGCCTATATTTATCTATATGTTCGTTTAATCCGTTTTCTTAAAAGGAAAGTCGGAATCTCTGTGGAAGTAAGTCATTTTAATTACAATATGAAAATAGATAATATGTCAATTTGTTTTCAAACTGACAACTGCATAATATGTTCTTAAGTTTGTATTTCACTTGAGGCAGATCTGACCTGTTGTAGACCTTTACTGTAAATGGTTGTATCCATTTCAAGTTTTAAAGCCATTAAATACACTTTAGGATGCTGTCATGCCATGTGTCATGGGCCATGCTTACAGAAGATCAGTATTATTATATTCATGAGATATAAATCATCAGAATAGAAAACGTTTACCTGGGTTCTCATGCCTTACATCATGCACCTTGTTTAGCTTTATAAATAAATTATGAGTACATTTTAACAATACAGTACTAGCAGCAAAGACTGGTTTAGAGAATTCCATATGTATCCAACTAAGCCTTATCTTCCAATGTGTTTTATCAGTATGTGATAGTGGGATATTTGTCATGGGCCTAGCACTTTGGATATTGGGAACTGAGATGGGGTGTGAGAGAGATTTGATGCATTATGCTTGTTTGACTGTGAGGGAGTTGTACTGGTGTTTCTTCTTCTTACTCACAGGAACCCCAGTCTTTATCAATATTCAATGAGACTTGACCAAATTAAGCTTGTGTGTTGTCAGCATAACACAGTTATCAACATAAGGGAAAATCCAAATGAGCTACACCTTGTGACAGTCAAAAATATAAACATTTATAACCCTATAGCTAAATATTTTCAGAAAGCAAGGATGGATTAAGAACCCTAAATTGTCTCTGTTTTTTACTTGTGCTCTTAACTTTCAATGGTACATGCTTCAAACATTTTCCTTTTAAAATCTCTAGGTTCAGCATGTTATAACTGTGAATTTATTTATTTATGCATTTATTTTACAACAGATGAATGTAAAGACATCTCTGTACAGTGAACTTTTCAAAAATAAAACCTGGGCATCTCACCTTTGTACATGAAGCTAGGTCTTAGGGACCCTGCCAGTTGGGTCAGCCTACCTATGAGGCGGGGTACGGTTGTCACCTCAGGCAGTGGATTCGCCTGCTTGCTGCCGCTGCACACACACACATGCCACCACCCCTCACCTCCTTTTACTCCCCACTTCACTCAGGCAGTGTGTGCACATGCAGGCAGTGGCAGGTAGCATTTTCAGTTTTGCCTAGAGTGGCAAAGCATCCTGGGCTGACCCTGCTGCCACCCCAGGTCTCTTTCCCAAGGGCAGGATCTGCCCCATTCAGTGATGGCTGTGCTCATCACAGCTCTTCCCAGCAACAATCAGCTATTAAGTGGGGAAGCATGTGCCTGCTCCTTAGCTGATTGGTGCTGGCAATCTTGTTGCTTGCCAAAAATCAACTTGTATAAGCTAGTTTGCCTGTCACTATGGAAAACATATGAGCATGTGTTTGTTTGTCTATGGGTGGTTACCATAAAGCTTTATTGCCTTTCACACTAGGAGTGGGTTAGAGTCCTCTGCCATTAAGTGTATTGGCTTGCACAGGGTGGGGCATTACTGAAGTGTGAAATGGGATCCTTGGGTTTGGGTTTTAGACCAAAGGTGGCTAGAATACCTTGGGGACCAACTGAGTCCTTCAGTAAGCAGTTGCCTATTCTTAGTATAGAAGACATTGCTACAAAAGTAAAAGATTAAGGGTTTTACATATGGGTTCTCCATCAGATTTTTCTTAATCTCATTACTAATTGTTTTAGAACTTTGCATTCTTAACTGCTGTTCTCCTTCAGATATACATTATGCAGTATGTCATTTCTTTTTTATGTAGCCTCAAAGAATTTAACTTAGTTCCTTTTTCACCTGCTTTGTTTGATACTCTTGATTTTTGTTGCTTTGGTATCTGTTGTGTAAAAAAGATTATTGATGGATCTTTGGTATCCCAGCTGACAGTGAGTGATAGGACATGTGTAAGAATCTCTTTTTCAGTGATAGCAGAATAGATTGAATGACGGCAGACTTTTATAGCGTATTTGAACAGTACAAATTACTAGCATCCTCTTGTTCCTATAAGACATACCTGCTGAAGGCCCAGTGGGGCTAAAAATGTTGTTTACTCTACTCGTGACTCTTGCAATATAACAATAAAAAAGTGATTAAAATTTAAGTACTCTTGAGAGATTTTTCTGTATATCCAATTTCTTGACTGTTGGTGTGCATTAAAAGTGGATCATTACATAATACTGTTATGTTGAGGAATACTGTGCTGGCTTTTTTAACAGCTAAGTGAAATAAGGACAGTAATAATTTTTATAAGTATCCTAGAAGTGGATGTGCTCAATTTAATGGTTATGTAGCATTATGTTTTCGTTAGTGTTTCTTCTGCTAACTTGCAAGTCCCAGTTGTATACATAGCAAGAACACTGGCAACAGTCAACTTAGTGTAGGGGTTAGAGTACTGAAATAGGACCTGGAGGACCAGGGTTCAAATGTGCACTCAAATCATGAAGCTTACTGGGTGTTCTTGGGCAAGCCATCAGCTCTCAGTCTAACCTACCTCACAGGGCTGAGGATAAAATGGGGGGGGGGTGAGAACAAAGTACACAAGCTAGAGCCCGTTGGAGGAAATGTAGGAACTAAATGTATTTTTAAAATTCTGCGCTGGTTGATGTATTGTATTGTATAGTATATTGTGTGTGTGTGTGTGTGTGTGTGTGTGTGTGTAATTTCATTTATACAATGCAATGTGTACTCTGTCTATTTATCTAACTAACTATATGTCTCTCTATATATTATTATTTATTGAATTCATATACCGCTCTATACCCAGGGGTCTCAGGGTGCTTCACAGAACAAAATGAAAATATAAAACCACAAAATATATATTCAAAATATCAACTATATATATTATCAAAACAACCCAATAACCCCCCTCCCCCCAGATCCCCCATATTTTAAAAGGGCATAGGATGTCAATCAAAACAACCAAAGGCATGGATAAAAAGGAACCTAAAGGTGTGTATAATGAAGATGCCAGGTGAACCTCGCTGGGGAGAGCATTCTACAGATGGGGAACCATCACAAAGAAGGTCCTTTCTCATGTTGCCACCCTCCGGACCTCTCGAGGAGGAGGCACACAAAGAAGGACCTCAGAAGGTCTCAGGATCTGGGTAGGTTCATCTAGAAAGAGGTGGTCCTTGAGGTATTGCGGTCCTGAGCAGTTTAAGGCTTTATAGGTCAAAACCAGCACTTTGAATTTGGGCCCAGAAACTAATTGGTAGGCAGTGCGGTCAGACCAGGATCGGTGTAATATGCTCAAACCTTCTTGCTTCAGTGAGCAAATTGAATTCTGCACTAGCTGAAGTTTCCGAACCGTCTTCAGAGGCAGCTCTGCATATAACGCATTGTAGTAATCTAACCTTGAGGTTACCATAGCATAGACAACAGTAGTTAGATCAGTAGTTAGACCAACCATTTTTTGGCCATGCCCTACCAAAGCATCTCTAAAATCCTGATTCTCCCCCCGCCCCCGGTGACATATAATTCTTATTATTCAAAAAGTGAACTCCTGTTCACGTGGAAGAAGCCTGAAAGGCTATTAAAAAGATAAAGGACCCCTGACAGTTAAGTCCAGTTGCGAACAACTCTGGGGTTGTGGCACTCATCTCACTTTACTTGCCAAGGGAGCCGACGTTTGTCTGCAGACAGTTTTTCGGGGTCATGTGGCCAGCATGACTAAGCCGCTTCTGGCGAAGCCAGAGCAGCACACAGAAATGCCGTTTACCTTCCCACCGGAGCGGTACCTATTTATCTACTTGCACTTTGATGTGCTTTCGAACTGCTAGGTTGGCAGGAGCAGGGACCGAACAATTGGAGCTCACCCTGTCACGGGGATTTGAACTGCCAACCTTCAGATCGGCAAGCCCAAGGCTCAGTGGTTTAGACGACAGCGCCACTCACGTCCAAATTGCCCCCTTTAAAAATCAAATTTTTTCCACTGGTCCAGCACTTCCACTGCCTCACCTGCAGATGTAAAGGAGAAAAAGAGCTGTCATCAGCATACTGCTGACAACATACTCGAAACCTCTGGATAACCTCACATGGTGGTTTCATGTAGATGTTAAACAATGTAGGGGATAGGACTGAGCTCTGTGGAACCCCACATTGAAGGTTCCGGGCCGGATCAGGACCAATTGCCTTCTAAATCCGGTCCACGGATGGTCCAGGAATCGCTGTGTGGATTGCCAGTGCGTGGGTCGCCAGCGCACACGTTCTTTCCCTCCCCCTCCCTCTCCATCACACAGTGGCGGCGGCACCTCCTCCCTCCCTCCTCCTGGCTTCTCCCCGCCCTGCCTAGAGGAAGAAGGGGGCTGGGCTTTGTTGGTGCCAATCCCTCTCTGGAGCCCTTTCATGCATGGTTCATTGTCCCTCCGCTGCCACCGCCGCCAGCCCCTGCCACTCGCAAAACACAGTAGCCACGGTTGGCTGAGTGCCCCACATGAGCAGCCGCCATTTAAAGCAGCCCCTCTCGACAGCCCTTTCATGCATCACTTATTGTCCTTAGTTCTTTTTTTTTCTTTTTTCTTTTCAAATATAGTCCAGCCTCCCACAAGGTCTGAGGGACAGTGGACTAGCCCCTTGCTGAAAAAGTTTGAGGACCCCTGCTCCAGCTTTTGTCCTCAAGGAGAATAGAAAGTGATGGACTTTCATTTACTACAGGGTACTTTAGCACCAGCAAACCTGTCAGAATTCCTGCTTCTTCAATCCTGACTTGGAATGCTAGTTTACTTTAGGAGGCCATTTCAGTGATTGCTTTCTTTGGATCTAACCGCTATAAAATGAACTGCAGTGGTGCACAGCCTCTACACTCTCCCACAAAAGTCTGCTCAGCGTTCTGAGTTAGCAGCTGCTGTTAAAGCTCTGCACCATTTTTCCTCACAGCCAATTAATTTGGTAGTGGACAGTCTTTATGTTGCAAATGTCATAACTTGTTTGCAGGGCAGCTATGTAAGTCCCTTATTGGATGACAATTTATTGAGCCTTTTCCTGTCCTTACAATTGCTTCTCTCTAATCGCTCCCACCCATTATTTGTGGTGCACATTCGTTCTCACCAACCCTTCCCAGGCTTTCTCACTGATGGCAATGCAAAAGCAGATTCTTTGCTTAGGGCTTTGCCTGTTTCCCACATTGAAAGTCACGCTTTCCATCATCAGAATGCAAAAGCCCTTAGTCGCCAGTTCCAAATTCCATTGGAAGCGGCGCGTGCAATTATCCAGCAATGCTCTCAATGCTCTAATCAGATTGGCCACCCCAGCCCTGGTGTTAATCCCCGTGGGCTGGAAGCCAACCAATTGTGGCAAATGGATGTAATTCACTTTGCCCCTTTTTCACCTTGGAAGTTCATACATGTTTGCATTGATACGTTTTCTGGCTTTATTTGGGCCACCCCTCAAACGGGAGAACAGGTTAAACATGTTTGCAATCATCTTGTTCGTACCATGTCAGTCATGGGCAAACCTCATTCCTTAAAAACTGACAATGCCCCAGCGTACTGCGCAAAAACCTTTGCCCAGTTCTGTGAAACTTAGAACATTCACCACTTGTTTGGCATCCCGTACAATTCTCAAGGCCAAGTGATTGTTGAACGTGCCAATCACACTTTAAAAACTGCCTTGATTCGACAGGAAAAGAAGGCCGGAGTCCCAGCCTCACTCTCTGAAAAGGAAGGCTGGTTGGCTAGTGTTCTCTTTACTCTCAATCATTTGAATGTTTCCATACAGGATCATCAACGCTATACTTGCCTCCAGAAACATTTCCAGCAAAAAGAGATACTTCCAGCCCCGCTGGTCCGCTATAAAATATTACCCTCCAACGAGTGGAGTGAACCTGTAAAACTGATCACCTGGGGAAAGGGTTACGCTGCAGTTTCTACTCCACAGGGTGCTCGCTGAGTTCCCGCACACTGCATCCGCCTCTACCATGGCATGGCGACAGACCCTACCGAATCCGATACCGCAGTTCGACCGCCAACTACAGATCGCCCAGGATGTGGCGTCCAGCCCCCCCCCCCGGACTTGCAAGCGGGGAAATCATAATGGACCGGTGACGTGGGTCCAGATAAAATTACTCTCATTTCAGGCTAAACAGCTTAGAAAGGAAAAGCAGCTAGAAGCAACCCCTGAGCAGCATGGTCTTCTGCAAAACCGCGCTGCTATCGATTATTTATTGATGCTTCATCACTATGGCTGTGAACAAGTGGCTGACATGTATTATATTACTGATAATTCTAAAGCCATTCAAAGCCAAATCTCTCATTTGCAAAATCTTACACACCACATTAAACAGGACGTTGGATTTTCTGGCCTCTGGGATTCCTTCACCCAGTGGCTTACCGCTTGGATGCCAAACCTGAATTGGCTTCGTAATCTCTTCCAATATCCCATTGTCATAATATGTATATTAATTTTGCTATGTTGCTTCCTCCAATGCATTCCTGGACTCATAAGTCTTTTGTCTCGGCTTCTCTCTCCCCCTCAGCCACCCAATAAAATCATTGCTGCCTACTTTGCGAAGTGGCAGCACCAGCAGTAAACATTAGAGGAGATGTGGGCAGACTTATTTCGGGCATGCGCTGGCATACCACGTATCCCGAAGTATTTTTGTCCCGTCAACCCTGGCGAACTTATTTCGGGCATGTGCTGGCATACCACGTATCCCGAAGTATTTTTGTCTTATTCACCCAGAACACTTCGCAAATAAGAAAAGAAAGGGGGAGATGAAGGGAAGCTTTGCCTTTGCACGTGACTGTGGCATGATGGGAAGTCTTGCTTCTAAGCTTTTCTTCTGCACATGCTGCACAAACCGTTCCAATACTAAGACATTCCCTCATCATCCTAGAATGTTCAGTTCATATTGAGTTCATGAAAACATTATACTCTGACCTGTTCTTAATACATAGTTGACCACATCTATGGAACGTGATTGTTATGTTCTTCATGTTATGATCAATCATTAGTAATAGTTTAAGTCTTGATAATCAATCACTAGTTATAATTTAATTAGGAGGTTTCATGCCTGTCTAGTTCTGTGCTCCCTTTCCCAACCTTTAATCTATTGGTGATTAATGTAATATGTAACTTTTGCTTTGTACTTGTGTTAACCAATCAGCAATAAGCACATATGTGGCAAATGCTGTAATATTCAATAAAAGTGACTCTCCGAGACTTGCTCGAGAGATGCCTCCCGTATGACACCTTGCCATTCATCTGTCGCTTATTTCAACCCAACAGTGGGCCTTAGTCTGCCAACCCATGAGCTAGGAAATGATTTCCTTGGCCTCAGTATAATCAGCATCCTGATATGTGTTGATTTACAACTGAATTACAGGATTTAAAGCTTTAATATACTATATTGCCCCCTGATCATCTGCCTTGAACACTTTCTGACATAATGCTCTGTATTTCATTTATACCTACACAAATATGCAGAGCAAGAGTTACATATATTATTCATTACATATAAACATATGTGTATATATCTATATTGCGCATGTGTGCATGCGCCTGGATCTTTCTTTTTTGGCTCTAGTGAGAAAATATGTTACTCAACTGTATCCCACCTTGCTTTCTCTGTTAAAACTGATAAATTATTATTATTTCTTTAAAAAGAAACTTTGTCATGTTAAGGAGAGGGCTAGGCAAGAACCAGTCTCCCTGACATGCCACAAAAGCTCATACCAATAACTAACTTAGTTGGTCTCTAAGGTGCTACTGGAAGGAATTTTATTTATTTGTTTGTTTTGTTTTGTTGTTTTGTTTTATTTTGTTTCAATTATTATTATTATACAATCGGGAATCATAACCCCTTGCCAATTTAATGCAAATCATCCAGAGTTCTACCAGTAAATGACTCCTATCTATCCTGCTGCCCTGATCTATTGCTATCTGCTTTGTCACTGGCATTAGAGGTTTGTTTATCCAGAGGTTGGGCTTTTTCTTGATTTGAGAAATGAAATTTCTCCAACCTGGAAATTCAGCTGACCAGTAATTCTTAAAGCATACTTGTATAGTGTTCTACAATTATGGTCTGCATGTTTTGTGCAGATTTTCTTACCCTGTGGCTGTACCATGTGGGAGACTGAAAGGCTTTTAAATTTGGTTTGTTACATTTTTAACCTACCCTTCCTCCTAGGAACTCAGGGTGTTATGCAAGGTTTTCTCTTTCTCTTCTGACACCTTGTGAGCTTCACGACTGAGCAAGGATATGAACTTGGGACTCAGTACTGTACTTGAACCCAGCCTTTCTTGACTTTTGGTCCCCAGATCTTACTGGATTCCAACTCCTCATAATCCCTAGCCAGATGATGGTTGGGAAAAATGGGAATTGTAGTTCAGCAACTTCTGGGAACCCAAGGTTGGAATGGGTTACACCACATATGAACTTTGAATATTAAGCAGTATATAAATACCAGTAACAAATAAAGGCTACTCAACTATTACGCCACCCACAGTACTACTCTTGTTTCTAATTAAGCTTCTCTTGCAAGCCAATGCAGCTGCATTATATCCAAAGCAAGGAAAAGAATTAATCTGTGGGATGAAGAGCAAGGGAACAGCCAGGTATGGGTATAGCCAATTTTATGAAAGCTCTTCTTTTCACTGATATTTAGTCAAAGCTAATTTAGGGCTGATTTTTTACATTCCAGCCAACACCTGGGAGACGGCTGTTAAATTCCTCCTTCAGCATTTTTCTGCTATTATTTTCGGTGTGATCTCATGGACCACCTGCAAACGTAGCACAGACCACAATATAAGAATCATTGCACTAGAGGTGAATAGCTCCATATGGTGTAGGATGAATCATGCTATCAAACCAGCAAGCTTATATCCTATCTGCCTGCTTGCACTGAAAATTGCATAGGGATATTCCTTAATGCACAGGCAATTTCTTAATAACCAAGTTTGCATCTCTGCCCTTGTTAATTAGGAACTGCCATTTGTAATTATCTTGCTGTAACTGCTACTGCACTGGGCTGTGGATTGATTACAAGATAACTTTTGTTTTACTTACTACTTCCTTTTAAAACAAAACTACTTTGTCTGTTTTTTCTTCCTATTTTTGATTAATTATATTTATGAGCTATTTCCCCCCCCCCCAAAAAATGAAACCCAAAGTGACATACAATAAATGAACATTAAAAAGAAAGATAAAATCAAGGATAAAAGAACATACATACATACAAAGACTCAGCTCCACTCAAGAGCCAAAAGCCTGGCTGAATAAAAATATTTTTGCCCGGTACAGAAAAACAGTTAGTGATGGCATAAATTGTTTCTTCCTGGAGAGAATACACCATAAGGAAGAGGCCATCAATAAAAGGCCAGTTCTTGTGTCATTGCCCTCTGCACCTTCTACACATAATAGAAGGCACACCCAGGAGGGCCTCAGATGAAGAATATAGTTGTACCTTGCTTTTCGAACAGAATGCATTTCGGAAATTGGCTGCAGGAGAGTACTGCAGCCAATCGGAAGCCACGGAAGTCGTGCCGGATGCTTGGCTTCCGAGGCAAAGTTCACAAACTGGAACACCTACTTCTGGGTTTGCGACCTTCGAGTTCCAAGTTGTTTGTGAACTAAGCTGTTCGAAAACCAAGGTACGACTGTACAGGGTCTGCATAGATTAATATACTGAGTGGTGGTCCTTGTGGGGTCCTCAGCCACATAAGACTTAATAGGTCAAAACTAGGATTTTTTTATTGGGCCCATATGCTAAATGGTAGCCATTGCTATTGGGCCTGGATTGGTGTTATGTGCTCAGACTGTTTAAACAATCCTGCTGCTGAATTCTGTACCAGGTACAGATTCTGAACCATCCTCAAAGGTAGCCCCACATATAACACACTGCAGTAGCCTAACTTGAAGGTTACCAGAGCATGGACAACAGAAGTTAGGCTATCTGTGTCTGGTTAGGGGTGTAACTGGGCCACCAGCTGAAGGTGATGGAAGGCATTTAAGCGCTGCTGACACCACCTGAGCCTCAAGTGAGAGTAATAGATCCAGAAGCTCCTCCAAGCTACATACCTGCTCCTTATAGGAAGAATAACCCCATCCAGAACAGGCCATGCCCCCACTATATGTTCTAGGGAACCACCCCTTAACAGCGCCTCCATCTTGATTGGATTAAACTTCATTTATAGACCAATCCATCGCTGAGGTCAGACATCAACGTAGTACATCCACTGACATACCTGCAAATGTAAAGGAGAGAGAGAACAGTGTATCATTAGTAAATTGCCAACAATTCAAAGCTCATATGGATGTTAACAAGAATTGGGGATACAATTGAGCCCTGTGGTATGCTATATTGAAGGCTCCACAGGGCCAAACAAAACTCCCCAATCACTACCCTCTGGAGACGGTCATCCAAGTAGTACTGGAATCCTCACAAAGTAGTTGCACCATTCCTGGCGCAGACAGCCTCTCCAGAAGTATATTGTGGTCAATGGTATCAAAAATTAAATGAGAGATCAAGGAGGATCAACAGGGGCACAGTCCTCAGTCTCTCTCTCTCCAGAGGTAATCATCCAAACAAGGTGGTTTCCTTACCAAAGCCAGTCTAAACTCCAATTAAAATCGGTCTAGAACATAGGTTTCATCCAAGAGAGCCTGATGTAGAGGGCTGGTATATTCTAGGAGCATATAAAATGTGTTTATGTAATTCTCCAGATATGGATGAAATCATTATTCCAGAAGTGTTTGACATAGACTTTTATCAACCCTACATATATATTAGGAATATTATCTTGTACCATGTCAGAATGCTTGTCCATCCAGCCCAGCCCAGTGTATTCTGTGGCTGTCACTCTCTAGACTCTAGAGTATTGGACATCAATTTCCCCATCAAGTGGAGATGTGAGGACTTGAATCTAAGACTTTCTCCGTGAAAAGTATTTCTTTATCACTGAGCTATGTTCTCTCCTATATAGTTATTGTACACAATATCAAGAAAAAAATGTGCCAATGGGGATTTCTCCCCTTAGGACCACAACAAGGGAAGGAAGGGCTACACTTCTTCATACTCTGATCCCATTCTCTCTCTCTCTCTCTCTCTCTCTCTCTCTCTCTCTCTCACACACACACACACACACTGCTGATCCTCTTTGTAGTTTACAAAAACAAAAACTGTAGGTATAATGCAAAGAGGTATTTAATTACATGTAGGTTTATCTGATGAAGTTCTACTCAAAGTAGACACAGTGAAATTAATGGACTTAAGTTAGACATGTTCATCAATTTCCACGGATCTGCTCTGAGTAGAGAATAGTTGGATACCCCATATTATCATACATGGGAGTGCCTCCGTCATTAATTCTGATGTATTTTTTCTGTCACTGCTTTGAGCTGTTGGCTGTTAGGTATATAGGATCACAATATTAGATGTGATATTTTGTTAGTAAAATGTTGATATTATGTCAGTGATATAATATGTTTTCAATGTGTTTTTGCTGTTTTAGCACTTGTTATTTGCTGTCTTGGGCTCAATTTGAAGGCAGGGCAGGATATAAATTTAAATAAATAAATAGTTTTAGATATATTAATTGGTTTGTCAATTGGTATGGAATTGAACTGCTTTATTAATTTAATAGATATATATTTTATTGAGTTTATGGTGATTGGGATTTTGATATTTTTGTATTAATTGTGTTACACTTATTTTCCTCTTCACTTCCTTGCAGAACAAAAATCATGATACAAATAGTAGAAAAATGAAATGGGGAAAAATGCAGTGTTTATTTATGTGTATTATCCACATTTGTCCTTTATCCTGTACTCCTTGAAAAGTGAAGATTGGTACGCATGATTTAAACTTCACACTAAGTATATCCCTAGAAATCGCTGGTTTCTTTTCCATTCTGGGTAGAAAATAGAAATACAGTCCCACTGCTGGATGCTAAAATGATTTCTTTCCATTATGCCTGAAGAGAATTTAAGAGAATACACAAAGACATATTTCAAGTGTTAAATGTGATCTCTTCCGCTGAATATTTACATCACAAATGGGCCTAATTACTCTTGATTGTTGAAATGTCAAGCATAATTAAGATGGTACTGTGTTGTAAAATAGTCTGAATAACATTTGTGGAAAATTTCACACTGTAACATAATACCACAAGAAAGTACTGTAGGAAGGCAGACTCTTCAGAAGTGACAAATGCATTTTGATGGCAAACAGCAATATGATATGGCAGTGTTCTTTTCTCCTTACTGCTCTTTTAACGCCCTGAGTTATGAGAAGATCCAGTCATTTAGTTGTTAGTTACTGATTTACAGGTCTGTGTCATGAAGATGCGTAACTTTTGAAGCTGCTTTGATTTTCAGATAGGATAGCTTTATTTAAAATTGATTAGCAGCAAGTCACAACAGCTTGCCAAATTGCTAATGGAAGCCATTTGAATCAATTCTCCAATATAATTTAACACTGTTTGGCTGCTATGAGTTTAATCAGGAAAGAGTAGCAGTTTGCAGTCGGTAAAATTAATTATTCTTTTCATAAAAAAAATTCTTGGTCCCCATCATCTTTTCCTTTCCTTCTCAAAACCCCTGACGTGCATCTACAATAAATGTTATGTTCAGTTAGAGGTGCTTCAAACGGCTAATTTGAAAAATGTCACAGTATTAGTTCCCGCTTGCGTGTGTCAAAAGGTATTTGTATCTACGCTTCAGTTTATTCGACTGCCTGATAAGTATTTTTTGTGGAGTGTGCATTTAACACTAAATTACAAATTGGATTCTGCTGTTAACGAAGGGCCCTATTCAGCAAAAATTAGCTGCAATTTTGCACAGAAGGTCACAAATCCTACTGTTGCGCCCAGCTAAGTGATGCTGTAAGGGAACCCCTCCCCTCCAGCTGTCAACCATAAAAAATGGGAGTGGGGGGAGTTATCTGCATGGGCTTCCCAACACATAATTACTCAGGCAGAAGCTTTATTCCAGTAACTTTCTGCTTGTCCTACAGAACATTGACAGTGAAATCTTATACATGTCTATTCAGAGGTAAATCCAATTGAGAATACTACTACTACTACTACTACTACTACTAATAATAATAATAATAATGTTGTCATTTATACCCTGCCCACCTGGCTCTGTTTCCCCAGACACTCTGGGCTGCTTCCAGCACATACAAAAACGTAATAAAACATCAGATCTGAAAAACATGCCAATAGAGGGCTGTCTTCTTAAAGTTGTGTAGTTGCTTATCTCTTTGACATTTGATGGGAGGGAGTTCAACAGGGAGGGTGCCACTGCCAAGAAGGCCCTCTGCCTAGCTACTTGCAGTGTTACACTCTCTTAAGTGTGTGTAGGATTGCATTATAAGTTAAGGACAGCTTCCAACTGTAATATTGATGATGATGATGATTTAGTCAGAGGCAATGGACCTATGGCCCCAGTTAGAAAACAAACCCAGGTGCTTCGTTCTTACTGTGCTGAAGTCATCAGTTTCCCATGATATTTGAGCAGAATATTCTGTCGCAGAAAACTGAAGAAAATTAATCACGGTTCTTTTGCATACAAGCAGTACAGAGGACATGTGCCTTTCAGCAACTCCTCCTTCCTATCTTAGGTCAGATCTTGTGGAAATAAAGGCTGGTCCTGGTGGTTCCCTCACAGTTGAAATAGAAACTGCAGTGATGGTTGAAACCAGACAGGCTGTGGCCAGTGTTAGACTCTAAAAGTACTTCAAAGTGTACCTTGACACTGGATGCCAGTCTGTTTGGATGTTATCTGGGGTCCCATGTGGTCTTGATCCCCACAAAAAAATACCATCAATGTCTGGACGTTGAGGGCCAATCAGCTAGGCTTGAAGGCTTTTCTCTCATAGATCCAGGTTCCTTATAAGAAATGTCATCTACCCCACTGTCAAACTGAAATTCACAGAAAGTTAGATTTCTGTTTTTTCTATTTCACATAGAAGGCCTGTTCTGGGAAATACAAGTTTTGAATTGGTAGTCCTGTTAAAAAGTTGTTTCCCACTGGATTCGGTCCAGCTGGTTCAGCTGATCTGAAATGCAAGTAAGCAAAGTTTGGAGGAAACCCCCTCACACTTCCCCCACATAAATTCGCTAGAAGCATGTCAGACAAAAGAAGGTCTCCTTCATTGATCCTGAATGTGAGCCAAAGGAATTAGATACATGCTATCCCAAAGTAGCTGAGCTAGGTGATATTTCCTCTGGCAAAAGAACTCCAAAGCTATGTAAAACCACAAATCTGTGATGACATTGGGATGTCCCCTGATGTGTGCCAAGGGAAGACCTTGGGAGAATCTCATGAAATAGCAGCTACAAAGCTGAAAAGTTGTTTGGTCAGCATGTGAAAATGTGTCCAGTGATCCCCTTAACTAATTCAGTACAGTGGTACCTTGGTTTACAAGCCTAATCCATTCTGGAAGTCCGTTCTTAAACCGAAACCATTCTTAAACTGAGGCACACTTTCCCTAATGAGGCCTCCCGCCACCGGTACCCTTCCACCATTCGGATTCCGTTCTTAGACTGAGGTAAAGTTCACAAACTAGGACACTGCTTCTGGTTTTGCAGAGTTCGTAAACCGAATAGTTCGTAAACAGGGCTGTTCTTAAACCAAGGCACAACTGTATATTGTTATCATTCACCACGTTTTTTAAAAAAAATAATGTGGTTACAGAAAATATTTATGATGTATCTTTAACTTTCCAGAAAATTAGTACAAATTAAGTACATCACAATTATACTATGGAGTTCCTGCCCAGGAAGGTCTACTTTGCCACATCCCTAATGATCTTCCACTACAGTAGTGAACACCGATATATACCATCTTTCTTGGACTTCTATTAAATCCCTTTGGTTTTTAGGGAATTTTAAATGTATATTGTTTTGTACTTTTCCAAATTTTGGGGTTCATCCTGCTCCCAAACTTCACATGTGTGGTGCTGTTTGGGTTACATGAAGATAAACCTGAGCTGGTTATCAGATAGCTGAATTAGCATGTGTGAATAGAATCAGTCAGAGACAGTACTATTGACAATCATTATCAGAGGAAGAACAACTTTGGACTTGATGAGAGGAAATATTAAATCAAAGACTGGAGGTGCTAAAGTGATTGAGTGAGATAAAGAAAGTGCACTTGAACATGCATGCCTTGTTTTCCTTTTGTTTGCATAGATTTTTGTGATATGTATGGATTATGGGTGTCAGTCTCACAGGATAATAGCTAAGATTGCTTTCACAAATGACTAATGTAAAATTTATTTATTACTTGTGAATACAGTTGATAATGGTACAAATAGCAGAAAAGCTGTTTTTCTATTTAAATACGCTTTCTATGTCACTTTTCTGATTTCGTTGCCAAACTTCTTGAACTTGTTATATTCATTTCTTAATCAGATTTCCCCAATTTTGTTCCTAAAGCAAAATGAATATATGAATTAAAGCATGTCTATTCTGTGAACCTTTGACCTAGTAAATGCTGTTTTAGAATGCATTGTATAAGGTTTTATTATTATAAAGGAGGAAACATTAAATATCCCATTAACTACCTCGAACATTATCTCTACCAACCATTCAGTCAAAAATATTACAACTCACACACAAAGGCTATGCATACTTCAAATGAGATATGAAGAAATAATGGTCACATACCCACACCCAACAGACCACCCTCTACTATCTCTCATCTGAAAAGGGGTACCAGAGTAGAATCTCACCCTAGAAGGCTCTCCTTTTCCACCAGAAACTTATCCTGCTCCATCTCAAGTTCCATTAATGTTTTGTTAGCCAGCATCTCATGCTCTGGCTTCTTGGCTGAGAACCACAGGATGAGAGCCACAGGCTCACACTCTTGCTAGGCACAAGTGGGGAGGTGGCAGATACCAAAAAGCACAGTATTCATTCAGGAGCTTTTGTGAATCTCCTTCCACAAACATGCCACAATACAGCAGTTCTTATCAAACACTGTTTGAAACAATGCTGTTTCAATTTCAATACTTCTTCATAATGAGGCTTGCTGCTCAAAGTGGTGGTAAGGAGCCATAGGCTACAAAACATATACACACTTTTGGGATCATCTGTAAATCCTTGTCCTTTTGCTTCCTCAAATGTCTGAAGTGACAACTTTGCTTTGCTTTTAAAACGAGTATTCTGTTGGATCAACTCTGAGATTTCAATCTGCAGTGTCTAAATAGACCCTTGAGTGAATAGAAGTCACTGTCACTCAATAAAGCTTTTTGTCTCCAGTTGCAGCCCCACATTCAAGATCCCATGCTGCTGTAGAAAGAGAGGATTTGGGGTGGGTGGGATGTCCTAAGCGGAAAAGAGGAAAACCTTGTTGCACATGTAAGACTCAACTGAATCTTGATCGTTATACATGTTTTAATGTTGTATGTCCTCTCATTTTTTAAACTCCTTTTTTCATTTTCACATTGTTGGATAAAATTGTCTTACAGTAGTTTTTTGGATTTAGTATCTGTTTCTAAAATCTACTGTTGCACAATTTATGTGTATATATACACATAATACACACAGAATTGTTGAATCACTGAAGAATTTTACATAGTGGACTTTATCTTTCCAGTTACCTTTTTTTTCATGGTGTCTCAGAACTCTCATTAATTTTTCACAGGCTTGTGATGGATAGTTTTTATTTATTCACGTCTGAGATTCTGTTGCTTGAAAAGGGCTCATTTTATAACATTACATATTCATGGCTTGGGATAGATGGGGAAAGGAACTTATTATTAATATGTCACAGTGGGAAAGTTACTCCAGGTTCATTTGAGAACCTTGTTAAATTTGGTGCGGTCAGCAGGCACTGCTGAAATTTTTCGATACGTTTTATTGTAGAAGGCAAAAAAGGTCAGTGATTGTTTCCTTGTCTAAACATAAAGTCTGATAGTTTCTTAATGCATTTTCAATGTTGTGGCAAAAACGGGAGGGGGACAGAATCCAAGGAAGAATGCTATTTAGTATGGTTTACGCTGAAGATTGCCACCTAGCTGTCCTAAGATTGCTGCACATTCTATGCAATTAGCAAAACCTTCATGTCTAACTGCTAGGGAAGAGATCAAGCCTAGCTTTGACCACCTGTTGTAGTTTTCTATAGCTACTTCTCTCCCTGTTCTGTATTCAAACAGCAACAAATGAAAACATGAGCAGAATCACAGAGAGATTGTAGGCTTGCCTTTATAAAGTTATATCTTCTCTGTAGCTCTATATATTTCCCCAGCCAGCTTAGACTATCACCTCAGAAGAAGTCTGGCCCATAAAAGTTTGTGCTCACAATATTCTTTCAAGCTTCCTTCTCCCTTAAGCAGTGAAAGGGTCCAAACTGCTATCTCAGTTTTGTTTCTGTAGGATGATCAGCAACTGGAGACTTAGGACATGTGTTTGGTTTTTGACTGGTGGCACTGTTATTGTGGAATGCATTTTCATCTGTGTTGGCATTCTACTGGCTCTTGAAGAAGCACCTATTTACTCTGGCATTATTCAGGCATTTTGCTATGTTTTGGAATTAAGTGGTTTGCAAATTAAATAACAACTGTATGTATGTGGCAGGGCGGCAATGGGTTATATCAACTGAATTTGTCCCATTTGTGCAAGGATTTATGCTTGCACAACTAACCCCCCCCCCCCGCTTCTTGGTATTGGTTATTAGCGTCACATTCTCTCATACCCTTTTTGAGAGGCAAGCCGTTGCTGTAGCTGCCTTGCCAATACACTTGTCCAGCTCAGTATCAATGTAAAGCTTACCGGTTATGATGGAGCCGAGGTAGACAGAGTTGTCTACCAGCTCAAGCATGTGGTCACCAGTGCTGATAGGTGAAGTGCAGGTAATGTCCTCACCCAAGATATTGGTCTTCATCAGAGTGAAGGTGAGGCCAAACTCCATGCAGTTTGGGGCAAAATGGTTGATGAGAACTTTCTTGGCGTGAGCTGTCAAGGCTGCATTATCTGCCAACAAATATCTCTCAGCTAACATCTCCCAACATACTTTTGTCTTGGCATAGTGACGAAGCAGGTTGAACAGATCCTCGTTGCTCCTTGAATGGAAGTGTACACCAGCCTTTGTTGAACTGAAGGCATATGAGAACACCAGGGTTTTTTTAAAAAATGGCCCAAAGAGTTGGGCCAAAACACAGCCCTGTTTTACACTGCTCTTTATAGGAATGCATCTGAGAATAATCCGTCATATTGGATGGTGCCACACATGTTCTCATGGAAAGACACAATCATCTTGTGGAGCTTAGGTGGGTATCTTAGTAAGTGCTGAGTTTTGCAATAGTTCATAAGTATGAACTGCTGGAAGACAGTAAGACAGGAGAAGTGAACTCCACAGAACAGGCTAACCCACTATGAACTAATACACACACTAAGACTGTATAAATACTTAGGTAAACATTTGTGCTGAACTGATAAAAATGTTTTTGCCACTTTGAAATAGAGGGCACCAGATAAGAAGCAGAGAAGGTATAATACCTTCCCTGCAACAGGTATGTGGCAAAGATCTTAAGACACAAGTTGTGGGGCAGCCTTTGCTGACCCTGGTGCCCTTCGGCTGTTTTGCCTATGTCAGGGTGAGCTTGATGCTCATTTACTTCACTCAAAAATTGATTGGCAACTGAAATAATGTATCAGGGCTTTATGCTTTGCCTAAAACAGGATGTTTGAATAAATAGTTTCAAATGCATAGAAATTACAAGCCAGGTTTGCTGACTGTGAGTTATAGCTGTAGAAATACACTGGGAATTCCACACATAGATGGCATTCATTCTGTGTCTGTAGTGCTGTACAAGAAAATAAATGATACATGATATATAAATATTTTGTTACTCAGAACATTTGTTAATGACAAGCTTGATGTTTAAATATATGATTAACTAGTTTTTAAAAACAGCTTAATTTTTTCCCATTGCTACAATACAGCTGGATATTATCGTTTTATGCAGTTTTAATATTATATTTTACAGTAGAAAGCTTTGCAGCATGAAGAGTACAATCTAGCTGTGGGAAATACAGTTGAATAATCCATACAATTGCAGTCCACACATGGCTTTTTGTTGTTGTTGCTGCTGAATATATAATGATGATTTGAAGAAAAAAGGCATCTCACTATTGGTTTAGTTGTTTTATGATGCTATTTATTTATTATAAAAGAACTGGGCAGTGAGAAAACTGTGGTCTATTAAGAGTTTATAAGTGTGTGCATGTGTATACAGTGAAATAATATCCAGTTTAATATGAAGTGACAGTCAAAATTACAGCTTCTCTCTTGCCGCAAGGGTACTTCTGTGCCAAGTATAGTAATATTGTTGTAGCAGTGTTCAAGGTTGTCAGCAGTTCTAGGTTATTCTGCAGAGAGCCATAACAATGTGTGGAAGCAAGGAACTTCCTGTCAAGGGAAATACTATAATTTTGATATATATTTGTTGGTGCCAAGCTGCAATTAAACAGGGGCACTGGAAAAAAAAATCTTATTTACTCAACTTGAATGTGTTGAATAATTAGTAAAATCTATTTTTGTTAAGTTACAACAAACTTGGCAGGTTATTAATTCACACATATCGTTCAGTGCAATTATATCTAGACCTTATTAATTTTTTCCTCATGTTAATGATGTATCTTATTCCTATTGACGCATGGATGTCATGCACAATGCTTTCAGAGTTCATTGAGCTTTCAGTTATTGTTTGGGCTCTGGTGTTCTAAATTTAGCACCTTGGTAATACAGACGCATTTTTTAATTTGCTTCTAAGAAAAAACAGTCTGACCTGAAAAGCCTGTTTTCTTGGAAATTTGCTGTGTTTTCAAAATGTATGTAAATTGTCAGCTTCAAGCTGTGTTTCCAGGAAGGAGTCGTTGTGTGTAGTAGAATGTTCCTGGACTTGTACGTGGGCTGGACACCTGAGTTCAGATGCCTGCTCAGACTTGAAAATGGGCTTGCATTAATATAAAGCAGGGGTGGAGAACATGTGACTGTCCGGATGCTGACTGGTAGCTGGGGTTGATGGGAGTTCATCTTCTTTTCATTGCCTGTTGCAAAATTTCTTCCTTCAACAAGCTTTGAAGTGGAAAGCTTCTTATCTAGTTAATAACTGTATTGGCTTTGGAAATTGTTTATATATATCCAGTTACAGTGGTACCTCAGGTTACAGATGCTTCAGGTTACAGACACTTTGGATTACAGACTCCTCTAACCCAGAAATAGTACCTTGGGTTAAGAACTTTGCTTCAGGATGAGAACAGAAATCGCGTTGGTGCGGCAGCAGCGGGAGGCCCCATTAGCTAAAGTGGTGCTTCAGGTTAAGAACAGTTTCAGGTTAAGAACGGACCTCCGGTTGAATGACACCCTGTTTCGAGATAGAGAGATCCTCATGAAGGCCCAAAAAACTCTAAAGGACTATTTTGAAATTAATCTAAAGGGCGATGTGGAAAAAAGAGTGATCTGGGACGCAAGTAAAGCTGTGATGCGAGGATTTTTGATTCAACAAAATTCAATAAAGAAGAGAAAGCAGAATGAGAAAAAGGAAAAAATTTTGGAAAAGATAAAAGAAGGAGAGAAAAAATTAAGATTAAAACCAAAGTCCCAGGAGATTTTGAGGGAGATTAAGTTATATCAAACACAATATATGGAATTGATGAACCAAGAGATAGAGTGGAAAATAAAGCAAATGAAACAAAAGACATTTGAGTCGGCAGACAAATGTGGTAAACTTTTGGCATGGCAATTAAAGAAAAGACAGAAATTAAATACAGTTACAAGTCTAGAAGTGGATGGAAAGATTAAATCTAAACCCAACGAGATAAGAAATTGTTTTGTGAGCTATTTCAAAAAACTTTATTCTCAAGGATTACAAAATGAAGAGGATATAGATAAATTCCTTAATAAATTTGGATTACAGAAAATCTCTCATCAAAGCAAGATGGATCTAAACCAGAGAATTACAGAACAAGAGATAGAGGGTGCCATTCAGGACATGCAATTGGGCAAATCTCCAGGGCCAGACGGACTGACTTCCAGATATTACAAATCTCTAAAGGAATGGCTGATACAACCGTTAAAGGACGTCTGCAACGAGATCTTAGAGGGAAAAAGGGCACCCGAATCGTGGAAAGAAGCATATATTTCACTCATACCAAAGACAGAGACTGAAAAGACTCAACTGAAGAACTACCGCCCAATTTCGTTACTCAATGTGGATTACAAAATTTTTGCAGACATTTTAGCAAAAAGATTTAAAAGAGTACTGATGGAGAAGATTCACAGAGACCAAGCAGGCTTTCTCCCAAAGAGACACCTCTCAGACAATGTTAGGAATATAATAGACATTTTGGAAAAGTTAGAGGTGAACATAAATACTAAAGCAGTTTTGATATTTGTGGATGCGGAGAAAGCCTTTGACAACATTTCGTGGAGTTTTATGAAAAAGAATCTTCATGGGATGGGGGTAGGACAAGGATTTGAGAATGGTATAGGTGCAATATACTCTGAACAAAAAGCTAAGTTGATTGTAAACAATGTGATAACTGAGGAACTTAAGATAGAAAAAGGAACACGACAGGGGTGCCCAATTTCCCCATTGCTTTTTATTTCGGTCCTGGAGGTGTTGCTGAACATGATTAGAGAGGACCAGCAAGTTAAAGGTGTAAAGGTCGGAGTTAAACATTATAAGTTGAGAGCGTTTGCAGATGACCTTGTATTGACCTTGCAAGAGCCAAACACTAGTACAAAAAGAGTGTTGGAAATAATCCAACAATTTGGACAGGTAGCTGGATTTAAATTGAATAAACAAAAAACTAAAGTCTTAGGGAAAAACCTAACAGACATGGAGAAGAATAAGTTTCAAGAAGAGACAGGTTTGATGGTGGTTAAGAAGGTGAAATATCTAGGGGTTAATTTAACATCTAAAAACTTGAATTTGTATAAGGACAACTATGAAAAATGTTGGTCAGAAATTAAAAAGGATCTAGAAATATGGTCAAATTTGAGATTGTCAATGTTAGGCCGAATTGCAGTGATTAAGATGAATGTATTGCCTAGAATGTTATTTTTATTTCAAACTTTGCAGATTATTGACAAGATGGACTGTTTCAAGAGGTGGCAGAAAGACATTGCGAAATTTGTCTGGCAGGGCAAAAAGCCCAGAATAAAATATAAAATATTAACAGATGCAAAAGAAAGAGGGGGATTTGCCCTGCCGGACTTAAAATTGTACTATGAAGCAGCAGCATTCTGCTGGCTGAAAGAGTGGATGCTCCTCGAGAATACAGATATCTTGGATTTAGAAGGTTTCAATAATGCATTTGGTTGGCATGCATATCTATGGTATGACAAAATCAAAGTGCATAGTGCCTTTAAAAATCATATTGTAAGGAAAGCGTTGTTTAATGTTTGGATGAGATATAAAGATCTGTTGGAAAACAAAACCCCTAGATGGTTGTCACCTTTAGAGGCTAAGGCCCACAAGAAAGTCAATATGGAGGTCGGATGGCCAAAGTATTGTGAGATTTTAGAACAGGATGGAGAGAAACTGAAATTAAAGAGCCATGAAAAACTAAAACCCAAAGTACAAGATTGGCTCCACTATTATCAAATAATGGAGGTTTTTAAACAAGACAGGAAAACTGGCTTCCAGGTGGAAAAATCAAAACTTGAGACAGAATTGTTAGAACCCAATACTAAGAACTTGTCAAGAATGTATAACCTGCTGTTGAAATGGAATACACAAGATGAAACAGTTAAATCAGCTATGATTAAGTGGGCACAGGACATTGGTCATAATATTATGTCTGCTGACTGGGAAAGGTTGTGGAACACCGGTATTAAATTTACGGCATGTAATGCTTTAAAGGAAAATGTGATGAAAATGATCTATAGGTGGTACATGACCCCAGTTAAGCTAGCAAAAATTTACCATTTGCCTGATAACAAATGTTGGAAATGTAAGGAAACTGAAGGTACTTTTTATCATCTTTGGTGGACATGCCCGAAGATTAAGGCTTTCTGGGAAATGATATATAATGAAATGAAAAAGGTATTTAAATATACCTTCCTTAAGAAACCAGAGGCCTTTCTCTTGGGCATTGTCGGCCAATTGGTGCCAAAAAAGGATAGAACTTTTTTCATGTATGCAACAACAGCAGCAAGAATACTGATCGCAAAGTATTGGAAGACACAAGACTTACCCACCTTGGAAGAATGGCAGATGAAAGTGATTGACTATATGACACTGGCGGAAATGACGAGCAGAATTCGTGACCAGGGAAAGGAGACCGCGGAAGAAGACTGGAAGAAATTTAAGATTTATCTTAAGGACTATTATAAACTTGATGAAGCTTAGAATGTCGAGATTTTACAGAGAGAAAGGGTTGCAGTAATATAAGATTAGACTAAGAAAGGACTATGATGAATTAGGACGGGAAAAAACATTTACAAGTTGCTATAAAAATTTGGACATGAGGATGCAGAAAGGGGAGGTATGGGGAAGTCCGAGGAAAGAAGTTTATGAAAGGACATTATGAAATTATATTTGTTTGTTTGTCTGTTTTCTTTATGTTTGTTTGTTATAAAAACTTTTGTAAAACCAATAAAAATTTTATAAAAAAAAAAAAAAGAACGGACCTCCGGAACGAATTAAGTACCTAACCAGAGGTACCACTGTACCTTAACTTTTTTAATACACACGATAATATGTTCTTGTTGCATTGTGAAGATACTTCAGAAGAAGCAATTCATAAATGAAATTATTAATTATTATTATTGATTTAAGACTCATATTAAGCACTGCAATGCAATTCTGGGGGAGCAGGGAGACTTTGTATAGTCTTTGCCTTTGATTTCACTAGGTTATGGCTATAATGATTAGTATATGCAAAATTGTAGAAGACGATATACAGTATATGGTAGAACACTTTGAATTGGCTTGCTGAGTGCAGTCTTCAGCCAACTGACTGAGACCCTATGACCACCTCATCTATTCCTAAAAGCAAACTGTATAGAGTTTCTGGTGGCCAGTTAACTTTGTGGTGATATGATGATGTGTCTTTTCTTCCCTCCCATTGGACTTGGTGGAGAAATCTACTCAGGGTGATTGATAACATGATTTTTAAGTTTGTGTCTTATCTTAGAGTTCTATTAAAATATCTAAACATTGTGTAGATTGTTACTAATTATTAACAATCCGTTGGGGCTGTGCTAAGTTTGACTTACTCTTAGAAATAGTTAGTTTTAATTTTTAGTTAATTAACTTGAACAAAAAATGGGTTTAATCAGTGTCAGTTTTGTCATGCTAGTCTGGATCCATTGAACTGGCATGAACACAGCAACTTGACTTTTCAGATCATTGTTCATTTATTTCTTAGTAATAACCATTAAAAAAAGAACCTCTTAAAAATTGCACAAATTCTCAGTTTTGGGTCTCTGACCGTGTACAGTTGACCACACCTCCTAATTTAATAGTGGATCAGGTAAAGATAGGAACTGTCATTGGTGTTCCCATATTTTTACCTCTCTGGGGCTGCATTGTAACAAACCAAGTTATCAAATGAAAGGTCTTTCAGAATACTCTGTTAATGTGCTTTTGTTTAATTGAATAAATATATTACACAGCAGGGCAGGTTATTTTCTTCATGCCCTTATTGTTTCAATTTAAAAACAGAAACAATTTTCTTTACTCATGCAGAATGCAGCATCTGTTCTGGTTTCCTGCCGTTTTCACACTTCAGACAATATATTTTGACACCCTTTTTTCAAGGCCTTCTTTGAAGAGACCACCTCCTTGAAAACAGTGGTACCCCTGTGACAACTGTGGGCTGAGCTAAATTCAGCTACGTCAAGGAAGAGCTATAAAAGTAGATAGATAGCCCTCTCAGCTTCACTTTATTGGGTATTGTAATTGACATATAGTTGTCATTTATAATCATCTGTCCATTCCTGTGAGTTGGGAGCAGTAAAGTTAATTGTGGCTGCTCATTTGCATTAATCTCACCTCTGAAGAGTACAGTAAGTCATTAATATCATGTCATGATGAATTATCACAAATAACATTGAACATATTGATTAATGATCTCTGAGGTTTATATCTTGTTAAACATTTTGTTATCTCTTTAAACTTTTCACCAGACAGCTGAGGGATGTATAGGGACTGCTCAAAAAGTGATAGGAAATGTGCACTATATATTTTGAGATGCTCATAAAAACTTCTTGACTTTTTTTCTTATGTTTATAATCAAGTGTCATTTGCTGGAAATGCAAGTTCTCTGATGAAACAAAGCATTCACCATATCCAGCTTTTAAAAAGCATGACAACAGAATCCTGGTTATCGATCCCCTTGATATTAGCATTGCTATTATTGAGGAATTATGTGAAGTGTCTTATTTTATGTTTATTTAAAATGTTTATACCCCACCCTCCTCCATAAATCAAGGTTGCTTCTTTGATTTAAATCAATACAATATTAATATGCTATGTGTGTATATATGTATATCTTCCAAGTCTACTTCATTATTGGAATTAATATAGTTACATGACCAAATAGGAACAGACATGTATTTATTTTTATATACTTTGACTTATAAGTTGAAAGTGGGATACACATTTCCAAAATAAATAAAATTGCAGCTACCCACAGAATTGAGTGAGCAAGAGAAATTGCTCAATCTTTCCCAATTATTAGACTCCCGTGTTCTGAATATTTTTGTGCAGCAGTCTTAAATTAGTGAAATAAGCTATAGACAAATCTGGATCACAAAGCTGCCTGTGCCATTTTTATAAGGCACCTTTGGCTTGTAATAAATAACAAAATGTTTTTTGAATATCAGTGTCACTTTTCATTCGTGATATCGTATCCTTCATTTGTTCACTTTTTTATTTTATTCTATTTTTTTATTTGTTCACTTTTTTAACATTAGCTTTGACCGCACCCCATTTCTACCTAAGTTGTAAAACTTCCACCTTATGTTCAGATGTAGGTTTTTAAGTTATGATTGCTGTTACACAGCTGAAGAAATTGAGAATTTGTGGAAAGAGAGGTAAACACACATCATGTATTTATATCTGAAACATTTGTAGACCATGAAACATTACTAAATATCATAGAGTGTCCAACAATTAAATGCAACAAACAAAAGCAGACTAAAGAGTAATATTATACTGCTCATGACTTAACTTATACTTATGGGAAAGACTTTAGAAATAGAGTTTTGAGCATCCAGCAGGTGTATATTGTTTAATGTCATTGGGCAATGTTTTCTACAAGGTAGGTGCTACAGTGCTGAAAGACTTAGTTTGAGCCACTGTGAAATGAATCTTTATTGTGGCAGCACCACAGAGAGGGCTTCTATAGATGACTGCACTGTACAGGCAGGGATATTGAGCGGGCAGGCGGGAGAGCGGGTGCTCTCTTAGGTATCCTGATTCCCAGTTGTTAGGGCTCAGAAAATACGGCCTGGTGGCATATTGGCAGCCAGTGATGTGATGGGGTGTTTGTTTGCAAACCCATTAAATGCCATCCAAGTTAATCTAGAGTACAGAAAATCTTAATTGGAGTCTTTTATCACAGGAGATTGTTTATGGGAAGCAATCCTGTCCAGAAATTAAGGTGTTCATAACTGCTCCAAACTAACATGGAAAGTGATGCATCTCTTTCTCTCTCTTGGCTACTCATTGCTTTCTGTCCAAATGGCTTTTTCATCAGTATGCCCTTTTTGTCAGCACTGTAGGGCAGGAAAGTGGAGATCACAGAAATCTTGCTAGTTTCCAAATTCTTTGGAACAACAAATGAAACATAGCTGCCAGCCAACAACTTTAACACTAGATGCACACTTGTGGGAGCAAAATTAAAAAACCAGGCACCTCTAAGGGTAGACAGACTTCAAAGCTTTGAAATTGAGTTTATTTATTCCTAGAAACCTAAGTTCTTCTAGTTGGAGCCAACTGCAAACCAACTTCGAAAGAGAAGGGAATGGACACACACTCAGAGGTGGTCTATTCCTTAATTTGAAGTGGATCTAAGCCCAATAATTTGTTTTTAGAACCAGAATTTAGATCACAGGCTTTCCACATGAAAATCCATCCCTTGTTTCCGCTGAATCATACAATTGCAGAGTTGAAGGGACCCTGAGGGTCATCTTGTCCAACCCTGTGCAATGCAGGAATCTCAGCTAGGTCATACATTGCAGATAGACATTCAACCTCTGCTTAAAAAGCTCCAAGGAGGGAGAATCTACCACCTCTTGGGGGAGTCTGTTCCACTGTCAAATACCCCTTACTGTCATAAAGTTCCTCCTCATGTTTCTTCCTTTTTGGCGATCACTCCTAGCCGAGTAAGATTGTCTTCCATAAACACGGTTTAAACAATGAGCCCGTAAGTGACTGTGGAGGCCAGTTCTGGGTCTGCATGTCCTTCCACAGTGGGGACATTGGTTTCTGGGCAGGAGTCGATCACGGTGTGGATTTGCCAAGCATGCCTTCCTCTTCACACGTTTCTCCCTTGCGTCCTGAGTTCGAGTGTCTTCAAAGCCCATGACACCTTTGGTAAATATCCTATTTGGATATTAGCCTCTGGAGCGGGAGAAAATAAGCTTGCTCATCCTCCATATGACAACCCTTTAAATATTTGAAGATGGCTATCCTATCTCCTCACAGTCTCCTTTTTACCAGGCTCAAAGTTTCTTAGTTTCAGCAGCTTAATGGACAGTGAGAAATATTTGGTGATCTATTGGAAATCATCTAAATATTTACTAGTGGATCCCTATCTGCCCTTTGCCCATCCCTCTCCTAGGAAATTATTAGAGACTAGCATTCAGTATGGCAACCAGTATAGTTTAGTGACTGGAGTGCTGGATCGGAATTTGGGAAACCCAACAGAACTCTGTTTTTAAAGTTCTTTTGCCTCACTCTTTTCTAACAAGAAAAGTTGTCATGCTGCAGTTTGGCAGTTATGCCAAAAAGTAAGTTTAAAAAAAAGTAAAGGTACAAAAGAAAAGAAGAAAGAGTTATGCCAAAAAGTAGGCAGGCAGTGACTAGGCAGCTGGCCCAGACAAGCTTTCATGCACTCCCTGTCATTGCTGCTGCCATCCACATTTTGGGTATTTCAAATCTCTCTGCTCTCCTAGAAGATCATTTTCCAGTCTCACCCTTGTTTCTTTCTTTGTTTCTTTTGGTTTTTTGTTCAGTAAATTGTTTAAAACAGTCACTCCAATCTCAAGATCCCACTGCCACTTCTTCTTGTGTAGAAGACGGGAATGAAGAGAAAAAGTTATTTCTTCCCTTTCCACCACACCACTAACAAGTGGACAGTGGTAGAACAAGGCAAAGGGGAGTGATATTTTCTCTTCTTCCTTCCATTCTCCTACACGAGTGGCAGCAGCAGTGGGATCTTGAGATAAGAGTGAGCTACAAGGGGATGTGGAGGCAGGTGTTCTGAGCAAAGTGGGGGTGAATCCACAAAATCTGCTGCTTACCAATGGAGAAGGGGGTGGTGCAGGGAGGTCCCCCACATGCCATGCTCCTTGCACTTTCCCCCTCTCCTCCTGCAGAATTGAAAATAACTTGAGTCCCACCAGCCCTGCCTCATCAGCCACCACTGAGGGGAATGTAATGAGCTATGAGGATATGGGGCGGGTGGGCAGGAGGAACTGTGAGGGGTTGGGCTGAGGTGTTAAGAGAGGGCAGTTGACAAGGAAGCTGGGGGGTTGGTGGGGGTAGGCAACATTGCCAAGCAATGTGAGCATTGGTAGCAGCCCCTAGTAATTAAGATACAAATACAGTGGTACCTCAGGTTAAGAACTTAATTCGTTCCGGAGGTCCGTGCTTAACCTGAAACTGTTCTTAACTTGAAGCACCACTTTAGCTAATGGGGCCTCCTGCTACCGCGCCACCGGAGCCCGATTTCTGTTCTCATCCTGAAGCAAAGTTCTTAACCTGAAGCACTATTTCTGGGTTAGCGGAGTCTGTAACCTGAAGCTTACGTAACCTGAGGTACCACTGTACAGTACATCTCACCTTCCTGGAGAAGACTATGACCAGATGACCTGTGTAGCTGTTGTCAGTGAGCAACTTCAAGGTTCTCTGGTCTCCCTTCTTATAGTTCTGTTTCTTTAAACTGAGCTTTGACTGGATAGCTTTTCAGATTAAGAGGACTATATTATGTAGTTCCCATGAACATTCTGGAAAGGTGCTGCTCCTCCATATATCCTGGACTTAGGCTATTTTGAGTTTTGGAAGTCAAAGTCAGCACTTTGAATTGTATCTAGAATATCTTTCCTCATAGGTAAAATATGTTCAAAACATAAACAGATGAGAGTAGAGACCTATCTGCACCTGCTTAATCAGTAGTTCTACAGCAAAAGCTAATGGTCTCTTGTGATACCATTTCTCTTGTCAGGCACCCTGTTCAGAAATCAGCTGGGTTTGAGTGCCAACATTTGATGATGGCTTTCTGGAACAATAAAGGGATTCTGTCCTGCATAACAACCTGCTGTTTAGCAGTCTCCCTATCTGAGCTAGCAAGGTGGACAAGCTGGCATTGGAGTTCCTATCTTGTTCAGAGTTCATACAGAGGCTGCCCTGATTTGAGCAACTCAGACTTCTGGGGGCCCCATGACAACTATGGGCCTGCTTCACATAATATCTGGTCACACTCACAGGCCATTTGCTTGACCTGGTGGCTTTTCTGAGCATGATGATGCTCTGAGAAATTCGGTTTTCTGAGGAACTAGGCAACAAAACGAGTGGGAAGATGGCTGGAGTGATCATGAAAGAAGATTTGGACCAGTTCTACAACCCAGATATTGTATTCATCATCAAAGGCCCTTATTTCAGTGCCCTCTCTGAGGGAGATAGAGAGGATGGCATTATGAGAACAGTGGTTCCCTGCTTCTGGAATGCATGTCTGGCTCCATCATTGTCTGTTTTTAGGTGCCAGGAAGAAACATTGGTTTTTACTCAGTTTTTCTGTTCTGTTGCTGTTTTTATATTTGGTTTTTTATATTTTTTTTGTTATAACTATTTTTAATATGTAAGCCAGTTTGAGACTATTTGGGGTAAAAGCAAGAAATAGGTATAGTAAATAATAAGAATACCACATCAAAATAAGCTTTGGAAACTTAAATTAACCCTCTATATCAGGAGTGGGGAACCATCATGGAAAAAGCAATTCAATTTAAGGCTAAATGCTGAATCACTTAACTCCCATTAGGTCAAGATTTTATTTCCCACAGTGACCAAAAAGATGTTCCTATGAAGCCCAAAGTGAGGCTTGATTGCCGAAGCCATTGCCCACTATTGCCCTCCAACATATGGAAGAAGGGTTTGCAGTCAACTATTTTTATTTCCCAATTTACTTTAAACCTTTTCAGTGAACAATGGTATGTGTGGTGATGGGGTGGGGGTTGTATAGAACAACCTGTGTGGAACACTAGCTGCAGCTTTGTTTCTTACCTATGGTATTAATCCTGATTCATTTTAAAAATCTGCTAACGGAAATATTTCCATTCAGCTCATTAATCAATTGTGATTTTCATTCCCTTGTTTTGTAAAAGCTGTTGCAATAAATACTTTCTTCACAAAGCGAAATCCAAGAGATGGATGCAGCAAGCGTAATTAATAGCACCCAGTTACAGGAGATCAGCAAGTTTGTGAGATTCACATGCTGCTTTACCATATGGCTGCCCAGTAGGCGAAAAATTTGATTAATGTTTTGAAGTAGATTTTTTTCAACAAATAATACAGCTCCAGACAAGGAATTTTTACTTTCTACTACTGTTGGACCCAACTACAATAGCATATCCTTTCTTTTAAAGCTAAATAATATTTTGATCTAGTGAAACTTTACATGTAAAAAAAAAACTACAGTTCTGTTGTTTGGAAAAAAACAACATCTTTCTTTTCTTTATAACTCTCTCCACAATTGCTTAAAATTTCAGTGTTTAATTTACTTTAAAGAACAAAAACAGATTGGTTTGAAATGCCTGTTTAAGAATACAGTTCCATATCAAATAATTCAATAATGATTTGAATGATTCAATGCCTTTCTTGCCTTTTTTAAAAAGGTGCTTATAGGGAAATATTCAGCAAATACAAAATAATTTGATTTATGGCAATATCTTAATCAATTAATGAGACATACAGCAAAATGTTTATTTAGTGTACTAATTTTAAAAGGGGAGGGGGAAGAGCTATTGAGCGACACTGCAGAATAGTTAACTATTCCATGCTGTTGATTTTGCAGTTTTGTTTTTTTTTTTAAAAAAAACCCTGTAATGAAATACATTTAAATGACAGAAGCATTACAAGAGCATAATAAGTTGTTGCTGGTTTTCTCATGTAAAAGTAATATTCAGCAGGCATTGTTTTTTCACAAATTGCCATTTTCTAAACCAGGAGTATCAGGAGGCGTAGAAATCAAGATACAGAGCTGAAATGGAAGTTTTTGCTGAGTTCTGGGTAAAGCTTTGGCTTGGTAACCAGCAAAATTGTGAATAGCTTGGGTAATGCAGAATATCAGTCTTCTGAAATGCAAAGTTTCTTGATAGAATTTGTAGATTTAATAAGCAGAAGCATAAACTGGGGTTTGAATTGTATCTTCATTATTATTTGTTGTTTCATTCCAACTTTTTTGAGATCTCGATGCGATTAACATAAACCTAGGCCCCAGCAGAAATGTAGAAATTAAAATTATATAATTGAAAAGGGGCATAAAAGAGTGTAATCTGTAGAAACTTTTCAAGTTTGGAAATTCTGTATCTGAGTTGTGGGAGAAAAAAGTATGCTATGTTGTGTATTGGATATTAGTATGCATAGCAAATAAGAAAAAATCGGAGAGTCAAGTGTTGTTTGTACTGTTCAGTGTCATGTTTTGATCATGGGATATTTGGCAATCTCCATGCTGGTAACTTGTAGACTGTAAATTATGCAAGCAACTAAGAAATTCAGCATGTTCAAAAACCATACTCATAAGCAATCTGGCTAGAGTGCTTTATTATCTGGTGATAGGACAATTAATTACATTTATATCAGTTGTTCAGAATTGCATTATTTGAAGCTTGGCTTTAATTTTTTTGTTTTGTTTTACATTATCACATGTATTGCAATATAGGTGTATACCTGAATGTTACAATTAAAAATTGTTTTTGCTTCCTATGTGAATGTTGTTGTTGCTACACAGATAGAGCTAAAATGTATCATCGACCCATTTTAGTTATATGTTCATTATCAGTATATTATGCAAACTGAAAATTAGGTGGAAAAGATGCTCAATTATTTTTATAGTTTGATGGAAATCAGTGAATTTTCTGTTTAATTTGAGTTTTAAGGGTTTGTAAAAGAAATACATTTTTATAGGACGGCACTGGTGATTTCCTTAAATGATAAGATACATTTTATAATGGTGAATAGTGTCTTGTTAAGTAAATATACATTGTGCATTTTGTTTATAGAGGTAAATTGCTGAATTTCTTCTTCAGCAATACTTTCATATTAAGTTTTTATGGCTTTAACTCTTTCTGAGCTGCTGATAAGGAATGGAGATTGGAGAGAGAGGGAAACTGTAGAGTGTTCAGTTTAAAAAGCTCCTTAGTGTAGTACTTTGAATTTTAAATTGCGCACATAATTCAAATGTAATGTAACCTGCAGTGTTGGACTTCAGTCCATTCAGTTAAATGTAGAAAAATGACTGACGTAAGGAATGAGTTATTGATTTGTTGTGGGAAAATGACTTGTATAATATAGGAAGTATGGTAAAAGGAACAACTTAATTATTTAGGGGGTATATCTGGAAAAATGCTTTTACAGCAGTGCAAATTGTATAGGTTAGAGTTGTCAGACTGGAGTTCTTTATATTCATTTTTAAAAAGAATTAAAAGGGAAATCATTTGGGCAGTGTTTTTGCTAACTTAAAACTCATTTTACTTTAAATATTACATAGTGCAGTTACAAGCTGAGATAGGAAATTAAATTTAAATAAAATACCATTAAACACACACAGACAGAGAGAGAGAGAGAGAGAGAGAGAGCAGCTACTGTATTTAAATAATCATATGCATTTTTAAAGTAGAAATTATCAAATAAATATATGTAGAATGGATATTGACACTAATGACTTCTTCAGAAATATGATATTTTTAGCCCTTTTCATGTGATCTTTCTCTTGATTACTTCTCTCTTCTTTTGTTTTAGGGCCATAGTCATACTGTTTCTCACAGCAGCTCACAAATTTTGGTAGCCTTTCAGCAGAGTAGCATATTTCTGGTTAATTTGCTATGCACAGCCAATGGTTACAACCATATCAAGAAATCATTAAATTGTATTGAATATTTACTTATTGCCGGTTCTTACAATGTTTAGGGAAGCTTTTAATGTTTAACAGACTATTGTATTTTAATATTTTGTTGGAAGCCGTCCAAAGTGGCTGGGGAAACCCAGCCAGATGGGCGAGGTATAAATAATAAATAATAAATTGTTGTTGTTGTTTCTCCTGTAACTTGCCCAAAGCTAGTATTGGAAGCTCTAATTATAATAAAACTGTGATTTCTCAACATTCTACACTGCGGGAATCCTGTGCAGAGGAATCCCTACTTCCATGGAACCCCCAGTACATTTTAGAAAATTCTGGATCATGTTAAGAAGATACAATCAGTTCATGATGGTCATTGGACATGCTATCTAGAATATATTCAACACTCTTATAAGGCTGTATGTTTAAGAGGAAGATATTTGAGGGCAAGTTTTGTTTTGGAGAAGCTTGTCTACAATTAATAATCTTCTTTTTGGAACCCCCTGATAAGCTTCTGAGAAACTTCATAGATGAAGGGTGCACTAATAAGAATTGAGTTTGGGTCACATTTTCCTAATCCACGGGAAAAACTTTGTGAAGGTGAGCTGTTTATGAGCAAAGGGCTTATGAGTTTAATTCTGTTTAATTTAATTTAATGGACTGTTTTAAATGTTGCAGTGCCCCTTAAAAGCTGCCAGAAAGTACTTGCGGGTATTTGTAAGCAACCATAACATTTAAAAGTTTTTAACAAGTATGCTGGATCGTGTGTATGTGGTATTCATGCGCCATCATGTCATCTACCTGTTACTTACAAAACTGGTGTGCTTATTCTGTTCTCATATAATCCAGTGCATAGATAATTTTTTACAGCATAAGTCTATATCGTCTACCCAGAAGTAAGTCACTTTGTGATCTGTAGAAACCCACTGGTTTATTGAGATGTTTGAACACAGCCTTAGACTTATATTCCACATCCTTGGCCATAGCCCTTGTAATTAATTGGCTTATACTAAATCAGTAAAAAGCATATTTAAAGTTCTTCATCTAAAGATCTGAATGTCATTGACCATACAATCTCAAGCCATAAGAATACAGGCTATTCTGGGACTCATCCAAAAACTTATTCAAACAAACACCATTCCAATGGCATCTAGATAAGAGCACTATCTTTGACAGGTGAAGACAGCTGGTCAGCTGAGTGCACATAGTTAGAGATAGCTCTTCTAAGACATTTATTTCTTGTGATGATTGGTTCATGAAAATACATACAAACTTGCCTGGCAATAATTTCAAATAACAGATAGGAATAATAATAATAATAATAATAATAATAATAATAATAATAATAATGCTGTAAGATGCTACCTATTTAAATGGAACCTTGGTGCGGATGAGAGCCCCGGTGATTTTCTGATATATATTTTTCAGATTCCTGAAATAAAAGCATAACTTTGTCTTATTATTTTAATCTTCGCTTTTCTTTCTGTATGGATCATTTATTTGTGAACTGGTTATTCCACTGAAGGCTCAAAGGTAATTTCATGGTTTACAGCATTTATATTTGAGGCTTTAATGACTAAAACATATTATTTTCTAATACATGGAATAGAGAACCCTCCATTTTATTTTCATTTTCATTCCCAAATATGTATGAAGTTCAGAGCAGTGAATACACCCAAGTAAAGAAATTATATCTTTCTTCTACACATGGGAAATCTGAGTATTCGCAACTCAAAAATCAGCATTCATAGACTGATGAGATTGTTTTATTTTTAATGAACGTAAATGATACCAATGAACTAAGCATTGTTTGTGAAACGTGGTTGCACATTTTGAAAATACAATAACAGTATATTACTTTACTATGATTTAGTTCAGGAATTTATGCACTCAAATGAATGTAAGAGCCTTGGGTACAATTCATGCAGTATATTGCCTCTCGGAAGACTGTGTGTAAACATTTTAAGATTCATCTGGGAGTTCACATGGTCAGATAGATTAAAATTTGTCCAGCCCTATTTTTTAAGTTCATTAAACTTTATATTCTCTTTGGACAATTTTCATCTTAACTTTTATGCCTTGGGCTTGCCTTAAGGATATTGAGAGAGGAATCAATGATCAGAAAAAGAAAATGCCTGTAATTCTTTTTAATACTATCACATCCCATTTTTACAGTAGATTCTAGGATAACAGACCATTTCAAGATGTAGAATGCTAATTATCAAATTTTCTTGGTGACCTAGCTATATTCATGTTCTGTCCCTGAACTAAATTCAATTTACCCGTTAAAGAATCATCAGTGCCCTTTCATCTCCAACCATTATCTCCTATCTAGAATTTGTTTGTTGTGTAGCTTATGCCTTCGATCTACAGCAGCATATGCTATCAAGCGCTTTCAGTAAAGCCTTTGATGTTTTGATGGAGCTCTGCTCCATTCATGATTACCTTGCGTCTGACTTCTTTCTCCCATAATCTACACAACCTTCAAACTCTGCTAATTATTCCAGAATGGAGAAATTCTCACGGCTCTTTCCTTATCTCCGAGTACCAAGGCTTTTACAGAACATATGGCTGATCATGGGTTGATAGAGGCTATTTTAAAGGACCTCTTAAAAGTGTTGCTGAGAGTAATAAAAGATTTCTATTCCCAAGTGTGGGAGCTTCAAAAGTACTAGTACCTCAAATAAAGAAATAGTTTGCAATCTGTGCCGTACAATTTGAGCTATATTACATAGAAGTTTTTGTACATTACTAGTCCCAGAGAGATTGTGTTTTGTCATATTACATTTTTATCCTACCCTTCCTTCAAGTAGCACAGTGCAAGTTATTATGACAACCCTATGAGATAGCTTAGAATGAGATGCCAGCTATCAGTGGCGTAGTGTGGGTTGCCAGCACCCGGGGCAAGGCAAGTAATTTGCGCCCCCTAACCCATGGATTTTAGCAGGGGGCAGAGAGCTGCAAGTACAAGCGCGCGCCCCCCATGTTGCGCCCGGTGCGGCCGGCCCCCCCTGCACCCCCCACGCTACGCCACTGCCAGCTATATATATTGAGGCATTTAAAGAAACATAGGAGACTAATCTGTCACAGGATTTGTCACAGGTGTCACCCCCAACCCCCGTGTCTCCATTCCTGTGTGCTTCACTTCCACCTTCCCATGTTGAGTGGGAAAGTTCTGAAGGACAATTTATTGGTTTAACTGAAAGCAGTAAATAGTGCTTATTTGCAATTTCCATGGTATAGTTCCCAACACTTAATATATACCTCAAATGTTATAACAGTATGCATTTTGCTGACCTATCATAGGCTTTACTAATCTAGGGCCCTCGTTAGGAAGCCACTGATCGCCAAGATAGTTATTGTTATTGATCACAAATAACATTATTGATAAATAAGCTAACAGAATCAAAATTAACTAATGTACATTATTTATCATTTCAGCAAAATTAGCGTGAACAGATTTGCTTACTCTCTCCATTCATTTATAGAATAGAATTATCTGACCTTATCTCAGAATATGTTCTGAAGCATAAGGCATCCTAGTCTGTTTTCAAAATTGCATAGTTCTGAAATATTAAACTTTATCCAATAAACTATGGTTTATCAGAATGATCATTGTGCATGCATTTCTCTTTCTGTTGCATGCCTTAATTCCAATATTTCTAGGATTTCCTTAACCAGATTTCCCATTATCATTGAATGGCAAAACTGCTATTTAATCTCTAAGTACAATCTTGGTTGGGAAACCAGGATTGAACCATGGTTTGGAATCTTGATTTTGAGCTCAAACAATAGCTTCCATTTCAGATTTAACAGCAAACCGTGGTTTAAGAGAACTTCAGAAGTGCATGAACGAACAGACAGTGTAGTAGTGGGGTGGAAGAGCTGAAAATAGTGCCAGTGTATTTCACATCTGGCAATCTTGGGTTTCAGGTAGGAGTACATGGGTAGACAAGTCTAAAGAGCCCAAGTCAAAAAAATTCACGGCCCTCTAGCTGTAATGAACCATCATAGCCACCATACCACACCATAGACTCAATGATAATAATAATAATAAATTTTATTTATATCCCGCCCTCCCCAGCCGAAGCCGGGCTCAGGGCGGCTAACAACACTAAAATAGTGCAACATTATAAAAACAACATAAGAATTAATTAAAATCAGAATTGATGGCACCCATAAACTAAAGTATTGTAAGGATTGCCAAAGGAGGGAGTCAGGCTGTGCCCCAACCAAAGGCCTGGTGGAACAGCTCTGTCTTGCAGGCCCTGCGGAAAGATGTCAAGTCCTGCAGGGCCCTTGTCTCTTGTGACAGAGCGTTCCACCAGGTTGGAGCCGCAGCCGAAAAAGCCCTGGCTCTAGTTGAGGCCAGCCTAACCTCTCTGAGGCCTGGGATCTTCAAGATGTTTTTATTTGAGGACCGTAAGTTCCTCTGTGGGGCATACCAGGAGAGGCGGTCCCGTAGATACGAGGGTCCTAGGCCGTATAGGGCTTTGAAGGTTAAAACCAGCACCTTAAACCTGATCCTGTACTCCACCGGGAGCCAGTGCAGCTGGTATAGCACCGGATGAATGTGATCTCGCAGCGAGGACCCCGTAAGGAGTCTCGCTGCGGCATTCTGCACCCGCTGGAGTTTCTGGGTCAGTCTCAAGGGCAGCCCCACGTAGAGCGAGTTACAATAATCCAGTCTGGAGGTGACCGTCGCGTGGATCACAGTGGCTAGGTCAGGGCGAGAGAGGTAAGGGGCCAACTGCTTAGCTTGGCGGAGATGAAAAAATGCCGCCTTTGTTATAGCTGTAATCTGCGCCTCCATAGAGAGGGAGGTATCGGAGATTACACCCAAACTCTTGACGGACGGTGCTGGCACTAATTGCACCCCCGCAAGAGATGGGAGTTGCCCCCTCAATCCCATATCGTCCCGTCCCAGCCAGAGGACCTCTGTCTTCGAAGGATTTAACTTCAACCGGCTCCCACGTAACCATCCAGCCACAGCTTCCAAGCATCTGATCAGTGTGTCTGGGGCCGAGTCAGGATGGCCATCCATCAACAGATAGAGTTGGGTGTCATCAGCATACTGATGGCAGCCCAGCCCAAAACTCCGGACAAGCTGGGCGAGGGGGCGCATAAAGATGTTAAAAAGCATCGGGGAGAGAATCGCACCCTGAGGCACTCCACACACCAAGGAGTGGCGGGATGACAGTTCCCCCCCAAGCACCACCCTCTGTCCCCGACCAGAGAGAAACGAGCGCAGCCATTGAAGGACTGTGCCCTGGATCCCCACGTCGGCGAGGCGGTGGTCCAGAAGTTCGTGATCGACCATGTCGAAAGCTGCTGACAGATCTAGAAGAATCAGCAGCCCCGACCCGCCTCGATCCAGCTGTCTACGAAGGTCATCTGTTAGGGCGACCAGAGCCGTCTCGGTCCCATGACCAGCGCGGAAGCCGGACTGGAATGGATCCAGAGCCGATGTTTCATCCATTCTCCTTTTGATAAATCAAGGTTTATCAGCAGAGGTTGTTAAATCTGAACTGCACCAATGTTTTAGTGTACAGCTACAATCTATTCATAAAAAAATTGAGATAGAATAACTATTTGATGACATTTCTGATTGCCACACTGCTTGTCTCTTAGGATCCTTGTAGTACACAGACATGACCAACGGATTTTTCCAGGTTGAGGGGAATTTATTGTGGTTTCCTGCTCATGCCTATACATTTTTCTGCAAACCATACGTGTTCCCCTACTCTATAAATTCACTTCTGTCCCTTCCCTCTATCAGTTTTACTCTCAGGCAAACATCCATTTTGCTCTTGCACAACGCTCAAGGTTTCACATATTTCTCATAAATGTGAAAATTACTTCCCTTCTCAGTTGTATTATTTATTTATTTATTTATTTATTCAATTTATATGCCACTCTTCATCAAAAGATATCAGGGCAGTTCACAAGATAAAAATACAATAGAAAAGCACAAATAAATAGTTAAAACAACAAAACAATACTCCCTAAACACATTTAAAAGGCTGTAGAATAATAATCAGCCAAAGGCCTGGTTGAAGAGAAACCTTTTTGCCTGGTGCCTAAAGATATATTTCAAGGCCCCAGAATAACTTCCCTGAGGAGAGCATTCCACAAATAGGGAGCTGCTGCAGAAAAGGCCCATTCACATATTCCCACCCTCCGGACCTTATGTGGAGGAGGCACAAAAAATGGGCCTCAGATGACGAACACGGAGGTTTATATGGAGAGGTGGTCCTTGAAGTATTGCAGTCCTATTGTATATGCCAACATCTCACATTTCTTAAGCATTTTGAATTTGCATTATTCATTGTCTTCTTGTACTCCTGGAAATTTTGATGCAGCTAACTGAAATTGCTAGGACTTGCAGTAATTTAGTACTTTTGCTTAATTTTGGTGATTTCTAGAGATGCCACAAAAACAGCAGCAATCCAGAACCACAGAAACTAGCAGTTGATTTTAATAGGATATGAATTGAGCCTGTTGTAAATGAGATACTGCAAAGCACTGTACACATTGCCAGGTGTATTTAGAAGCAATGTTTCATTATTACTTGGGTATGATTAAATATTGGAACTATTGCTTTTCTAGTTGTCCAATTGGAGTATTTAATGAGTGCAATTAAATGGAAAAATTGCCTTTTTAACTGATGATAGCCCATTAGTGTCTGTGCCTGTTCAGAAAAGGATAGAAATGAATTATTAGAATGACAAATGAGTCAAAGTTACCACAGTGATGGAGAGGTGTGATTCCCCTCCACATAATCTTCAATTAGTGATCTTTGTAAGAGGATGTTTTTCAAAAGGGTAATAGAGAAGTAATGAGATCAGAAGGAGGTCAAACCCAGCCTTCTTTGGTTGACAGTTTGATTAATTTATTTCTCTCTTGCAGATTGCTGTAAGGGGCTTTTGTCACCCAGTACTTTTTTATAGGACTCTAATCCAACTGACTTCTTGTATTAGCCTTTCATGTACCAAACTATGTTCATTGACTTGGAATGGAAGATTTATTTTTTTTTAAAAAAAAGCTAGGGTTCCGATACAACCACCACTTGAAAATTTAAAAAAGTAGCTTTAAAAGTATTTTCTATTGCCCTTCAAAACTATGTTTCTAAACCTTATATGACACGTCTCTTTGGTTGGCTTTTGAATTGGTGCATCTGTTGGAAGAATATGATGTTTAGCTAAGTTTGCATAAGCCAAAACCTAGTTGCTGGCTTTGATTTGATTCTAGCATGTAAAATGAATGAGATAGCTTTGTACCTCTTTCATAATCTCTGTCTCTTCCTACGTTATGAAAATATATGTACTTTCATGCAAAAGGGGATATTCACATTTGGTTAACATTTTATAAATTAAAAGTTATGTTGTGTTATATCCACCACTCAAAAGACTTGCATGGCTCTTTTAATTTACCACTGCAGTGTTAAGGTGTGTGCCATCAGTTGTCAAGTACAATTGTACCGCGTCATTTGAAACAGTCATTTGAAATAGTTGTTGTTTTGTTACCCTCAGGTGCACTAGGCTCATTTTTTTTACTTTTAAGATCCATATTACCACCCCCATAAAAAACCCCCACTCCCCTTTAAACAAACATATTCAGAAAAGCCAGAGATCTTTGGACAATATGAAATTATTAGATCTGTGTGTTTATTCACGCCTGCATGTGAACCCATATCTTACATAGGTGTTTAAAAAAGTATAAATTTGGGGATCATTAATCTGGAGACCATTGCATAGTACAGTGGTTATTGTACAAGGTTACTCCCAAATTGAAAATGCCAATACTGTCTTGTTACTTGAAGGAATTATCAAGGACCAACAAATTGTTAGTTTGCAGTTATACCTGCAGTTCTCAGGGCCAACATAAATGAATATATTAGATTTTATCTTCACAGAATGGTGAACAGAAAGCAATATTTTTTTTTTAGATTAAAGTGTCAGTGTAAAAATATATAAATAGCAAGATACTTAGTCTTTATAAGTTACACAGGCTACCACATCGCCCTAATCATAAGCTTAAACAATATATATTACAGAGATTGAGATAGATAGAGGCAGAAAGTTTGCCTTATATGATCAGCTCTAGGGAACCAGTCAACCTTCAGTGATACCCCAAATATACTAACAGAGAAATCTAGAATTCAGTTTACTAGGATTTGTACTAACGGGATGTGGAGCAGCATCCTAAAAAGCTGAATATTTGAGGGATCTGAGAGGCAACTAGTTATGGAAAAGAAGCTTTCTGACGACCATTAGGATTAACACAATGGGTGACTACTTTAATGACAATACTGGCCAGACAGGACATTGAATTCTAATTAACTCAAGTACTGAGTCATTACCAGACATGTCAATGCACAGGTTTTATAATTAATAGCTGAATAGAGGTATATTCTTGCATTAGATATGGCAAAGGTTCTGGGGACTAATTAGGCTTGTACTTATGTTGTTCAGAGGCTCGTTACATACCCTGCTTTTGTGGGAGAAAATACCTTGTACACCAGCTACTAGGAAGAGAATTCCGTTTAGACTAATATTGCTTTCTCCAGTTCATTTGCAATGGCACCATTCTCATTGTTCTTAACAAAGCCAAAATAGCTCCAGATGATATGCAGAGTTTCAGTTGAACCAAGATTCTTAATAACAATGACTGTTTTGCAGTGTCTGTTTTTCCAACACAGTTAGTTCAGTAGCTAAGACATCCATTCTGGATGCTGACTCCCTCATTTTACCTCCAGAGGAAGCTGACACAGCAAAAGGGAGGTACTGGGCAATGGTGCCGTGTCATTTCCCCTAGCCTACCAGAAGGCTTTCAGCTGGTCTTGCTACACTACAACAATTTTGTTGTGAGAATTGCCAGAAGATAAAGTATGTGAAATGTTTTGAGAACTCTGGAAGTACTATATAAAATTGTGTTTATTGTTATTTCAGCAACAAGTGAATATCTGTAACTGGAAAAGCATCTAAATTACCTTTTAAACATTATTTGAGGAACAAGAATAGTTTCTCTTCCTAGACCCAGCATCAAAGTTTCATGAAACCTCCACAAGTATACCAGGCTCCCAACTTTTGACTCTTTTCCAGTTTATAATGGGTGTAATGGTGCATGATAGGGGGTACATTGAATATGAATGTCTGAACAGGGCAAAGGTTTTTAAACGAAACCAACCATTGATGGTTATTTGATTAGTTTCTCCTATTTTGGGACTTGTGCCCAGACAAGACAGAATTGCTTGGATATTAATATGATAGACATATATATATATGCAAATCATCTTTATTGGTTTCTTTTAATTTACCGTATTTTTCTGTGTATAACACACTCCCATGTATAAGACGACCCCTATTTTTGCCTATTATTTCTAAGGAAAAAATATCGTCTTATACATGGAAAAATACGGTACATTCATAGAATCACATTATAACATCTCAGTTCTCCTATGGCTAAACATTTATTTCTAAATAATAATAAAGAAAACTAAAACAAAAATTTGTACTTAATCACTTGATTCATTCGTATTCGTTTTGTACTTGACTTCCCTTCCCTTCTTACTTGGGTCCTCAGTTTTACTTATTTGAATGCCTCTCTTAACACATCTACGACTTTGTTTTCCTGTTTCCTCACTATATTTTAGTATTTTTTTCTAACAGAAGTTATTCTAAACCAGTCAAAATTTCAATATCCCCATAATAGTCTTTCAAATATTGTTTGAATATGTTCCAATCTTTTTAAATTTTTTGTTTTGTTTGATCTCTTATCTGCCCAGTCAACTTGTCCATCTCAGTGTATTCCATTAATTTGGTCAACCAATCTTTTTTGGTCGGTAAACATTCCCTTTTCCAGTTCTGTGCAATCAAACTCTTTCTTTAGTGGTGGTGTACATGAATACTTTCTTTGAATCTTTTAGAATCTTGTCTACTAGGAATGCTTCTGGTTTTGGGGGGAATGAGAGTTAAACAGCCTTTTTAATTCATTATAAATTAGATCCCAAAACTCCCTCATCTTTCTGCATGTCCACCAAACATGATATGTTGTACCCACTGCTTCATAGACATCATGGCAGTGAGGAATACATCATTGTTGTGAAGACCAGCTCTCCTAACATGTTACAGTCATGTAGAGCACACATAAATACATTTTTTAAAAGACACACACAAGACAAACCACACACAATGTGCTAATAATTAAACAATTTCCTGGAACTATAGGAAATAGTCTACATGTCCCCCCCCCCCTTGCCTGTTTAATTCAGACAGGTTGGAGTTCTTTCCAAAGATTTGTATTAAATTGAGGAAACCATTCATGTAGTAAATAAGTTAATTTGTTTCCACCCTTAAAGATTAAACTATAGATTTTCTTTAACTGTTGTATTTCAACCCTACACTTCCTACTTTAGCACAATCTCCTTTTTCATATTTTTAAAGTTTGAAAAGTAGTATGCATATGAAGGTTTTCCCCCCAAACATGCCTTGGAGTTACAGGAGCCAACCCCATTGCTCCAGGTATGGCAAAGTGTACAACTTACATATAGTTGTTCCTTCTGCCAATAGCTATTGTTGTAGTTTCTGACTGAATGCCTGAACAGTTAAAACTGAAACTCAATTTTAGCCAATTTAAAATGCATTTCATTTTAATATGAGTAAAAATATAAACTACTGTTATGAGAATGAGACCTCTGAGTATGTGTGCTTCCTTTCCCCTCTTCTCCCATAGCAAAATGAGGAGAAAATGGGAAACTTCCATTTTAGATTTATTGTAGGATTGTGTGTCATTTGATCCCTATGGTCAAACCTAACTATGATTAATGCAATCAAATCTTCATAATCTATGGTTTGAAGCTGCCTTTTTCTGCTAACCATAGGTGAGATTTACCAGTTTGTTCAGGTTCAGACACTAGGGCAAGCTGAAATTAATCAGAAACCGATGTGAAAGCTTTTGTATTCCTCCTCCGTGGCCAATGGGAGCCTATGAGCATGGTGGATGGGCAGGTGGGGCTGTGGTTTAACATTACATCTGAATCAGCCCATTGCAGACAAAACTGGGCTCAGTGGGCAAATAGTTTGATCATATATAACTCAGCTCCCTGTCTCCCTGTTTCCTCCTATATATTCCTGCAGCTCCAGCCCTCTATACCTCAAGTCTGTCCCCACAGAACTGAGGAGAAGCTTTTGGTGGGGTGTCATCTGGGCAGCCCAGGACCTTCATTCACACTGCCCAGGCTTGCTCCCTGGAGAGGTCACTTCAGTGCTGCTAACATACTCTGGCCATATAGTTTATGCTAATTCTCTTGAAAAATGTTTTTGACTTCATTAAATAGAAAGGCTTTCTGCTGCAATAAATGACCACGTACAAAATATTTCAGGTGGATGGGTGGGCATTGAATAAAAGGAGAACAATACACTGTGTAGAATTGCCCTTTAGTCTATACCTGCGGTTCTGTCATTTATGTATTGAAAATTATTTTAAGATGTTGGTTATTAGGCTTTCCATACACAGTGTTCTTTGGGGGGTTTTTTGGAAATACATATTCCATGAGACAGCTCTTGCATTTTTATGTCAGCTCAACTTTGTTAATTTACACACCACATATCAAATTAATCCTAAAAGTTTTAAGAAATGGACTTGGCTTTCCTATGCTTTCATTACACTTGCAGTGTTGATTGACAGAAACGCTTAGAGTATGTGGCTGTTACCATATCTTTCTTTTGCAAAGGCAAAAGGGTCTGTTGTTATCTTTTTAATTTGGGGGCTTACATGATTCATGTGTGGTAAATATTTCATGCACTTTACAGTTGCCTTTGTACAGAGAGGCAAATGGGAAGTAAATCCATGTGTACTTTGAGACAGTAAAAAGGCATTACTTGATGTTATGCTGCATAAATATGCAGATTTGATTCCCTTTTTTCTTTTTACAGCAGGAGTAAAGTTTAGCCATACCTGGAAATGTAAATGCACTCGCCCTAATGTAATGCTGAAGAAAAATTAAGACAAATGATACTGCATCCCTGCCACAAACTGCAGCTCGTACAAAATTCACTTTAGTTATTATACTGTGAATACGTGAACGAAACCCTCCTCTGTGTATGCACAATTTATGTTGAATGCAACATGAATCATTTTAATAGACCAAGCAAAAAGTCCCCAAAGTCAATTTTCAAATTATGAACCTTGGAACCGGAATATAACAACAAGGAGTTGAGGCTTTATTCTGAACTATGGATGAACCACTAAGAGCCTTGCACTTGAAGCTTCTTCATTGACTCTAATTTCTTAACTTTTTTTTGCTTAAAAGAAGCATTTTATGTTTTCATTCTATAAAAGCAATGCTGCCAATTGTTGAATCAAGCTAGTTATTGCTACATGGAGCAGTTGGGAACTTTGATGTTGTTGTAATGCAACAATTCAACTTCAACACGTGCTACATTTTCTTAGTCTTGTAAGTCTTTAGGCAACTTTCTTGCTATCTTTGTTTTTTGTAATTCTAATAGATATGGCAATTAAATTACTCAAATAATATACTGTGAAGAAATCTCTCTCCCTTTAGCCCAGCTATTTTATTTGGCTGCAAGATATTAAACTGCTGCTTCTAGACTAGACATTTCTGCATCTACTTTCACAAATAAAAAAGTTAACCCATTTATTAAGTGAGTCTAATGTTGTAGTTAAGAACAGCAAAATTGAAGGTGAAGAACAGAGCTTTATAGTTTCTCACAATGCATTTTTGTAGTGTCTGAAGACCCAAAACTCCCCCATCCAGTTTTTCTTCTTTTAAATATTATGTGCTTGCAATGTTAATCCCTTTAGGTTTAATTATAACATTGTCCATGTTTTAAGCCCATGGAACAAAAAATTGGGATGGATCTTTTTTCTGTGAGAAGTTGAGAGCTGTCAGGTATGGTCCACGTGCCATTACACCATTTGCTTTTCTCTACACTTGATTATTAGCAGCTGAATATGTGAACTGGCTAATTGAAAAGCATTGCATTGGTGGAGATATGAAAGTACTATCTTTGGCATTATATCTGAGACAGCTCATTACTACATACAAGCCATCATATATGCAGTCACCCATCCAAAGAGCTTGACCAGGAGCAAGTTACACCTTTTATTTCTTTTGGGGGTTTGCTGTCTCTGTGACAGGCTCATCTTTCACTATCCCCCCCCTTTCTAAATCAGCCCATATGTGAGAGTCACTATGTCTGTAACTGCTTTGTGGTTTTTTTTACCAAGAGCATACATCTTCCTGGAGTGTGTGTGTGTGTGCGTGTGTGTGTGTGTGTGTGTATATATATATATATGGTTTTGGTGTCTTCGGGTGTCTTCCCGTGTAAGAGTCGGGGTGTCTGGGCGACGTTTCGACGAGGTCTCACTCGTCATCTTCAGGCTGGTGCTTTCGGCTTCTTGTTACTGGAACAGAGCAGAATCTGGTGTTTGAGTTCCTATAAATACTGTTGAGGGGTGTGGTGTATAGCCTCCAACGTTCTCCAACCACACCCCTCAACAGTATTTATAGGAACTCAAACACCAGATTCTGCTCTGTTCCAGTAACAAGAAGCCGAAAGCACCAGCCTGAAGATGACGAGTGAGACCTCGTCGAAACGTCGCCCAGACACCCCGACTCTTACACGGGAAGACACCCGAAGACACCAAAACCTGCATTCCTGTACCCGTGAAAATCTACGAAAGCATATATATATATATATACACACACCTAAGTTCTAGCTCAGAGTACACCCACTGAAAATATTGGACCTAAGTTAGTCAAGTTCAGTAATTTCAGTGTGTCTGTTATTAGCAGAACATAGTTGGATACAACCCATAATTCTCCCCCCCCCAGTAGAAGTGGGGAGGGACTATACGTTTTCGCTCCACTTCTTTGATCTGGGGAGATTTAAGTTGGGAGTACTAGCCACCAGATCACCATGGAACACTATTTGTGACATGGCATGATGATAAAGGGAGGGAGAAGTAAAAAAATCCCTTTAGGCATGTCTAAAGTAACTCTTTGGATTTTATATTCTAATATAACATATTTAATCTATTCCCTTCAGTGATTTGTCACCAATGAAGTTATTGCATGAGCATAACAATTTGTGTTCATGCAATGGAATTTAGCTTCACTCTTTCCTCTCCTGCCCCCGCCCCCCGTATCCCCTAAAAATTATCTTGAAGAATCTTGGTATGTACATGAGGAGCATGGTGGGGAGGGAGCAGAGGGGAGGAAAGTTAATTCCATTAGTTGTTTTCCACTTGTGCAATGACTTTGGATTCAACCCAAAATCAGAATAAACTCTCTGGGTATTCCATACTATTTCTGTCCTCTACCCCTTGATCACTAAACTTAATCCTCATATTCCATCATGAATGTAATCGTCTTGTATCATTCTTTAATTTATTCTGTGGATAGCTACAATTTATTAATGTATTATTTATAGTTTAACTTCTTTAGTATCATTGCCTCTTGGCTGATTGTTTTTTATTTTTCTTATTTCCAACTTTTAGAAACAGCCTGCTGAATCTTCAAGCAGCTGTTCTCTGCTAGTAGGCATACAGGCAGTGGTATTTTACATCTGCAGGTGAAAGATTCAGACATCTGTATATGCTGCTAATAGAATTTTCACACTTTGGCACATGCAAATTCTTTCACAGATCTTCATGTTCACTGCCCAGTTGGGTCAGAACACAGGTAGAGGCAGATGGTGGCCACTGATGATGATGATAGAAAGCTACCAGCCTTTTATTGATAGTGCATGAAAACACTAACCCTTAACTATGGCAGGTGCCAAAATCATTGTTTGATCTATTTACAGTTTTGGGAAACAGGGTTACTGATTTTGGCCTTCATACTTCGCATGGCATTCTGTGAGATATTTTCTTATGTTTGGAAAAGTATTTGCAATTTTATCTTTTTAGTCTGCAAAGAGCATAGCTGAAACATTAAAATAAATAGGAGTGCTGGTACAGCTAATTAGGGGGGAAAGCTATATTCAAAAGAAGTCTACTGGGGCAATTTAGAATTAAAAACTAATTTAGAATCTCTAATAACTGAACACCACAATTTGGGCTAAGCATAGCAAAATGCTTTGTTTACGTGGTTGTAATTGGATCATTAGGGACGCGGGTGGCGCTGTGGGCTAAAGCCTCAGCGCCTAGGGCTTGCCGATCGAAAGGTCGGCGGTTCGAATCCCCGCGGCGGGGTGCGCTCCCGCTGCTCGGTCCCAGCGCCTGCCCACCTAGCAGTTCGAAAGCACCCCCGGGTGCAAGTAGATAAATAGGTACCGCTTACCAGCGGGAAGGTAAACAGCGTTCCGTGTGCGGCTCTGGCTCGCCAGAGCAGCGTTGTCACGCTGGCCACGTGACCCGGAAGTGTCTGCGGACAGCGCTGGCCCCCGGCCAATAGATGTGAGATGGGCGCACAAACCCCAGAGTCTGTCAAGACTGGCCCGTTCGGGCAGGGGTACCTTTACCTTTACCTTAATTGGATCATTGGCATTGGTATAGCACAGCGCATATTCAGCTGTGTAAAGAAGCATATCATTGAGATCTTCTCTGGCTTTCTAGGCTAGTAGGATCTTCAGTTTTTACTCTAAGTAGAGTAAGAGCACCTCCTAGGGATAAGATTTACATTGGATTTAATTTTCCGAAGATAGGAATGGTCCCACCTCTCCAGACATTATCTCCCCCCCCAATACATTTTGATTGAAGCTCCTGTCCTTGACTTTGTGGAATGACAGCAATGCATGATTTCTAGCTGATGGGAGAGGCAACTTCAGTGCAGTGCAGTGTACTTTGACATTCCCTATGTCTAGCAGATGCAGAATGAAGTATACAAAAGTATACAGGTGGCAACTGCAACAAAAAGTTGCTGTGGAGTGCTTTTTTTCACTCTGCTAGAGATCTGGGCATTCCATTTCCCTTCACACCTGGTGTTTCATCCTCCTACCAAAAGTCAATTTGTATTGGCCATTGAGCATATTGAACACATATGTTCCCATAGGACCCGAACCAATGGATTCAAGTTACAAAAAAGGAGTTTCCAGCTAAACACCAGAAATAATTTTCTGACAGTAAGAGCTGTTTGACAGTGGAACAGACTTCCATGAGAGGTGGTGGACTCTCATTCCTGAGGTTGGATGGCCACTTGTCATGTATGATGTAGTTGAGATTCTTGCATTGCAGGGGGTTGGACTAGATGACCCATGATATCCCTTCCAGTTCTACAATTCTTTGATTCTATTATCTCTTTTGGCTGTTTCCATCTCACCTTCACTTTGATCCCCACCCCCTATTAGTAGCAGTTGTAGCAGTAGTACTTCTGTGCTCATGTTCTTTGGGAGTAACTTGTTCAGCTACCACTTTGAGCATGGACTCTCCCTCATTTATAACATGGAAAATATAATCACATATTGAGTTGCGAATATGTTTTATGTTTTGAAACTTCAGCTTTCAGAACGTATGCTCTGCATCCCCATTATCTTAAGTCCTCATCTTGATTGGTTGGGCACTATATACCACTGCACCCCCACCCATATGTGTACACATGGACCAATCACATTTTCAGTTGAAAAGTAGGTAGGTTGCTATCTGTGGCAGGTCATGATACTGGTTACTATTTTAGGTTGAAGGTAGTAAAGCTTTATTCACATCTAAATTGCTTAATGGGTGACAAGATGGCAATAATTCTGATACTTTGCTGTGGGAACTGATTTGCCTAAAAGTAACAGTTTTCAAAGTGCAAGTAGATAAATAGGTACTGCTCCGGCGGGAAGGTAAACGGCATTTCCGTGTGCTGCTCTGGTTCGTCAGAAGCGGCTTAGTCATGCTGGCCACATGACCCGGAAGCTGTACGCTGGCTCCCTTGGCAAGTAAAGCGAGATGAGCGCCGCAACCCCAGAATCGGTCACGACTGGACCTAATGGTCAGGGGTCCCTTTACCTTTACCTTTAACAGTTTTCAAATGCCTTAGAGACAGTGTGCTGTAGTAGCTAGAAATATGAACATAGACTAGGGAGATCCAAGTTCAGCTCCTTGCTCTGCCACTGCACAAACCTTACTGGGTATACAGTTATCATCACTCAGACTATTCTTTCTTACAGGGCTGTTTGGAGGTCAGACATACTGTACACACTGCTCTGAGTTTCTTGAAGGAAAGGTATGATAAAATAGAATAAAGCATTTCCATATAGAGTTGCCTCTGATGGAACTCCAGTTTATCTGTCACAGAACCCTTCTACAGTGCATAGAGTTGCTTGGGGCACTGCAGCTTTCATGGGTGGGGGTAGCTAAGCTTACTGGACTTTGCTGTGGGCTCATTGCAACCTTACAGTGTACTACAGAACACATCTGACACTCCTCTGCTCCTAAGCTTTACAGGGATTCCTAAGATTAGTGGGCAAACTCTGTCAAGGAAGCTGGATTATTACAGATTCTCATCAAGGAGCCATTGACAAGTTTCTTGGAAACCCTCAGTTCCTAGGAATGCACTTTGAAAACCACTTGGCTAAACTAAGCCTGAAGTGATCATTTTTAATTATAATGAACTTCTTCATTCAGTTGCTGCTTCTAAGAAAAGTTTATTTTCCCACATTGTCTTTTCAGTGTCTTTGCTCTTAAATTATTATTAATCCAATGTTTCAAAAGCAATTCAATGAACATCTTCATAATGAACGGTTTCAGAATTTGATGTTGTAGAAAATTTGATGACAGGAATATTAAGCATCTGGTCTATTCACAAAGCATAGCTTTATTCTTGCCTTATCTTGTTAAGCCTCAAGGTATCTAACATAATTGGCATTACCATCTTGCTGCTTAGGCACAGAGTGGCAAAAGATCCTAAGTCACTGCTGCTTCCCCTTTCCCAACATTCCCTCTCTTCTGTACTGTCTCTTATAGTTTCCCCATTTTTCCATGACCACTAGTGGCTATATTCTCCTTTTCCCGTAGCCATTCATTGTGCCTCTTCTTAAAGGACCAAACCACATGTTACACAAAGTTCCATTATTATTTCCTTCTTTGTTTTATTGTTAGCCAAAGCAGTCTAGTCAGGCTGCTTCTGAGTCTCAGATCAATCAATAGTGATTCTTCTCACTATCCAGTTTTCATTTGTCTGCTACATTGTGTCTCATCAACCTATTTCCAAGGCAGGTAGAATAACATCCTTGGTTATATGGGCTAGTTAATAAGCGACATGACAATAATTCCCTTTTTTTTTTGCCTTAAATAATTGACTTCATGACATTTCATTTCATTTCATTTCATTTCTCTTTTATATGACCTTAATTCCATTCTAGAACTTAAGGCAGCATATCCTATGTAGGCACTGACCCAAAGACCAGGGCTTGGTCAACACTTGAGGAGAACTTGGCGAAGGTGCCCCCCTCCTACATTTGTGCTTGTGCAGTGGGCTTTCCTATAAGAGACATGCAGCAACAGAGATCTGCACCAAATGGCTTAGAGACACCTGCCATTTTACTTATTTCTGGTATTTCTTACCCTTCAGCCTAAGATCCAGGGTGTGCTACATAAACTAAAATACAATAAACAAACCATAAAACAACCACAATAAAATAATCAACTGATAATAGCATTTTCAGAGAGGACATAATTCAGACTTTATTTCTAATGATGACATGTGTAAAGTTGTGGTGCCAGATGCACCTCTATAAGGAGGCAGTTCCACAGTTTTGAGGCCATTGCAGAGAAGGCCTTCGTTAATTTCCCCCATTGCCCTTGAGCAGTGGTAGCTAACATGGTCCTCTCCAGAAGTTGTTAGACTATGTCTCCTATCCCTGACCACTGGCCATGGTTGCTGGGAGCAGAAGTTGAGCAACATCTGGAGGCACTGCATTGGCTACCCTTGCCCTGGAGTGGCACTAGTTAGGGGCAATGCAGTAATTTAAATATTGGGTGGCTGACACATCAAGCCACTGAGTGCAAAGGCTCAGGTTCACCTCACTGATGGACCTAATTAGGGTACTGGGGGTGCAGCAGGTGCCTGTGTAGTTTCATATGCCTTTGGATCATGCCTGTGGCTTTCAAAATCAATGTTTTTAAAGCTGTGGCATAAAAGTTTAAAATATGAATGGGAGAAGCATATACTGTACAAGGGGAATTTATATAACATACAATATTTTGGTGGTGGGAAATAGTGTGCTAAGCAATTCACATACCTGTGAAAAATGTCTTATTCCATCCAGATGCAGTTTCAGTGTTAAGAAAAGCTGTTGTGGCCCCCTTGTCAACCTCAGTCTTTGTAAACATTATTGTAAGTAATTATTGTAATAAGTAAGCATCATTAGCTCACATTCTGAGTTGTGTTCATGCTTGTACAAGTGGGGGAAAGGGGCAAACATTGTGAAACCTCATATTCAACACTTTTTGGAGGACCTGGGGTGTTGCAACCAAAAAAATACCAGAGCTTCTTAACTAAACGAGGGGCTCATGAATTGACATTTGGAAAACCCTTTCTATTTATTATTTTGGTTCCTTGGCATAGGGAAGCAGAGTATACTGACCTTAGCTAAATACTTTCATTTGTTTATTTAGAGCAACAATAAACTATGTTGATACAGCTAAAGTGAATAGATCAGTAAAATGGCAGCACAAAGGCAAACAAGAAACAAAGTTGACCTATTACAGTGTCTGAAAAAGAGAACGAAATGTTACATAAATGGAATAGGTGTCAACAAATGTGTCATTTTTTATTTTTTAAAAAATATGCAATCTATTTAGAAAGCAATCAAGACAATAAAAAAGCACGAAGTCATTCAAGAATGGTTCAGTCCCAGAATGCATTCCTGTATTATTATCATTTAAACCACTGAATAGTGTTAACTTGTTAATGTCACTTAGCAAATGCAACGCGTCTGAAAATACATTTTGCTTATATTGAAGCTGTTTGTCAGGGTAAAAAGATATTTGGGACATGTCACATACCACAAGGAAATGCATTTCATTTTCTTTACAGCACAGTCGCTTGGATACTTTTTGGCCATGCAGGTGGTTGGGGAGGGAGAAGGGAAGGGTGGGGGAATTGAAGAGAGTGGAAATTGAAATTGGTAGGGTATAATGTTACTTTGCTATGAGCCATGTTACCTGAATGCGGCATTTTGTAGTGTCAGCAGCTTTTAGCAGCTTTAACTTTACCAATGCCCTTGATGAGGTGCAGAGTTGTCAGTATTCTCGTAAAATTTCCTCAGCGATGGCTTCTTCTGTTCTCTTTATTTCCTTAAGTGAACATCTGTCTAATTGTTCACCTCCATTGCTTTAGTGCTTTCCTCATGCTTTCTCTGTTTCCAGACAATAAACTTTATTTTCTTCATAAGAATTCAGTCTACGCAAGGGTATTAGGCAGCTTGTTTGCACCTTTTAATTTCTGGAATTTTTCCAGGAAGACTTTTTGCAGTAGTTCCAATGAGTTCATCACTGAATCATACAACATAGCGTGGCACTGTGTTCAGGGTTTTTTTTAATCTGTTACCTTCTGTTTATAAACATCTGTCTGGATAATGTTTCGGGTTTCTTTAGCTCCCCCAATCCTTCTCCCTTTCTTAAATTTTATATGTTGTATAGGATTGCAGATATGCAGGAGCTATACTTTTTGTGAGGTGAAAGGTATATATAGTTAGTGTGAAATATACAGTGGGGAATTTGTTGTAAAAAAATACTTGTTTGTCTGAGCTGATATGGGCTGGTAGCTAAGAGACTGAGGAAGTCCCCCATTGGAATTCTGCCTCTGCCGTGAACATTCTAGGTGGCCTGAGGTAAGCAACTCTGTCAGCCACACACACACACACACACACACACACACACACATGTTCAGTATGGAGTATGGTAGTACTGACTTACTTATAGCAAAGCTAGTCAACGCGATGTTCTCCAAAAAAAGTTTGGGCTACAACTCCCTATCACCCCCAGGTAGCATGGCTATTAATCAGAGCTGATGGAAGTTATAGTCCAACATTGTAGTTTTCCACGCCTGATAGGGTTGTTGTAGGGATTACATTTAGCTAATATATCTGGGATGTTTTGAACACTTGAAAGTGCTATACGAATGTTAAATGCTATTATTAATTTATTTTTTTTACCTGCCCTTCACCCTGAGGCTCCAGAGTATGTTGCAATGATTGAAAGTACAACATTAAAACAAATTATTAGTAATCATTGCAAGTAAAACATATGGCAGGGCCAAATTCTAAAACAGTGGTAAATCTGTAGGAAAAACATGCTTGAATTATTCCATCTGGGAGATAAAAGTCTAACCTGCATTTTTCCCCTAGATTTTTGAGGCAAACAGATTTAACATATGGAAACTGATAAGGGAGCGTGTCAGAGGAGATCCATATGTAAGAGCTGGTTCCTGCCAAATTAATATGTACTGCACAGCATGGGTGGGATGAAGGGGAAACTGAACCTACACACACACACACACACACACACACCCTGTTCTCCTCAAGCACCCTTCTCAAGTCTCCTAGTAGGGAACCAAGGAGAAATAGCTGCAGAGAACCAGCTTCAGGCAAGAAAGCATTGTTGGGTAAGGATGCTATTCCATTGTCCTTTATGCCCATGCTACACTTCAGTTCTACCCCACCCCAGTTTATATGCATTTGGCACGCCCAAAGTCGGTTTCCCCTCAAAGCCGTGACATTGATTGTGGCTATTTTTTTGACACCCCTCTGCTTTCTGATATTCAGTGATCTGTCATATTACGTTCACTTTTATAGAGTACTATTTATGCCAGTAAGGCACTGGGTTAGTTCACACATACCGTTCTTCACATCCCAAGCCCTATAGCTTGGACAATCAGATTCATACACTTCCTCTGGATTATTTGTGGGTTGGATCAGGGGAACCTGCAGGCTCTCTTCAGGGAACCCTCAGGCTCTATGCAAATCCTGAAATTGCTTGGCAGCTCCCTGGTTTATCTTTCTCCGATAAGAACCTATGGAACATGACAATAATCTTTTCTTCCCTAACATTTGTATACAAGAAAGAAAGTATAGGTATCAATTCAAGACTTTTATAAAGATATAAACTATTAATAATGTAATTTTTATCTTAATATAGGGCATGATAAAAAGATTTTGTGGCAGTAGAGAGGTATCGTAAAGGGTATGACGTTTGCGATGAGATCTTTCTTTGTAGGAACTCTTAATATACAACTTTGTATTTACATTTTCATATCTATATATGCTCACACAATAGACGCAGTTCAGACTTCATTATTTATTGTAATGGGAAACAGCCAGCATAGTGGCTAAATGTAACTACTATGTTTTTGAAACAAGCCAGCTTGATTTGAAGTTGACTTGTTTCAAATAAACAATAGCTAAAGGTAATCACAGTTTGTTGGACTGGAACTTTAATTTAGTGATGGAGTAAGGCTCACTGCAGCTTATTTCTATCATTATAAAGCAGTTTATTGTGAAGTCTGAACTGGTCCTCTCTCTCTCTCTCTCTCTCTCTCTCTGTGTGTGTGTGTGTGTGTGTGGTAATAGTAGTAACATCTGAACAAACTCGTGTACATTGTTTCAGTGCCTTTATTCTGTGAAGCACTATATACATTTGCTAAATAAATAAATAAAGCTAAACCCAATGTTTTCCATATTTCTGTCTATTAGCGCAAAGTATTTTTTTTATTTAAAAAAATAGTTTCATGATCTTTTAAAAAAAAAATCTATCTATTTTTGGAATGTTGTGTCAGAAACTCTGACCCTCTTAAATGGTATTGGAATTTCCCCCTCATATTTTTCTGTGAAGCAGCCCTTTGTGTTTTGCTTGTAAGTTATCTAGCCTACAAGTATAATGATCAGATATTGATATGCCAGTAGAGCTTTATATAATATTTACTATGTGTGATACAGCATACAGTTTTTTAAAGCAATGTTGTCTTTCAGTCTGAACCTAGCTTCTGGCAGGGCAGACTGCCCAGAATATCAGCAATCTTACAGTTATTACTTCATGTCATATATAATGTTTTTTTCCTGCAACAAATAAATCTTTTGGCCTCCGTGAAAAAAGGAAAAGAAAAAAATAAAGAAAGAAAAGAAAATTGTAGTTACTGTATAATAAAAATAAACCACTTGTCATGACTTCAGTTGACATTTATCAGCCTATTTGTGGGTGCTCTTTCTCTCTGTGTGTATAATATAGAACATAATTTGTCACTTTGTAAATACATTCGAGTTTAAATCCCTGCCAGCATCTGTTAGAGTTTGAAGGATTAATGCACAGCACACTGCATGCCTGCACTTTCAGGCCACAGCATTGCTTATGATTGTGAACCCCGGGAGAAAAAGATAGTCTTTTTTTATGTGGTTAAACATTTCTGCCCTTTGGCCATTAGACTTCCCAATCCATACTTGCCATCTGTACAAGTGATACTCACTGTCTTCCAGTCTGTAAAAGCCTCTTGGGTTGTTTTAACTGAAACTATGGCTTCCCCCTCTTTTGCATATGTGCATTCTTATGTGCATGAACATTCAACTTGTTATGTAATTTGTTGTGATTTTGAACCACCCCAATCCTCAGAGGTTTAGAGTGGCCGACAATATTGTTTTTTGAATTTAATTTAGAAACAAACAGGACAACAGATAAAAGCACAATTAAAATAATTCAGATTTTACTTGGAGCATTGGGAAGAAATCTTGGCAGCCTTTCAGCTGGGCTGGCATATGATCCTGACAATACCTCAATGCAACCTCATGCTGTATTGCATAAAAGCCATGTCCCCCACCATCCCACTCCAAATTTCAATCAAGAAGATTTGAGGTTGGCAGTGTACCATGTCATGGTGCAAGAAGATTACTATTCTTATATTTGCAAGATTTATAAGTAGCTTTTCAGTTCAAACTGTTTTCAGTTCAAACTTAAAAAGTCAACATTATTTCTTAAAACAAACCAACAAACCATAAAATATCTAGATATCAAAACTGCAAACAACAACAGAAGGATTAAATGCCCCCTTCAGTGCATGATGCAACATAATAAGATTCCAAGATGTCATTAAACGGAAATGGATGAAGAACCCATGGAAGGGTCCAGTTATGATTGGAAATAAAATATAAATAAGCACTGCTGATTTTCTTACTAGTATAGGAGGGAAATCTGGGACATATCCTCTGCTGATGTCAGGGGCTGGCAGGGCTCCAAAGAGTGTGTTGTGGGGGCAGGGGGGCAGAGAATGACCCAGGAGAGGGGACCAGCGATTTATGGGGTGTTACACCACCTGCAAGGCAGGAGCCAGGGAAGGGGAGAGAGTCAGGGTAGTCTGAGGTGAAAGAAGGCACACAGGATGTGACAGAAGAAGGGACAGTTCAGGCCAGGGATGAGTCAGTAATTCCCCCACCTTCTTCTACACCACTGTCTTCTAGAACCAGGAGGGGATTGAAAGTGAAGAGCAGTGATGAATTCCATGCAGAAGTCTCAGGTTGCAGGCATGCAATCTGTCAGAGGATGGTCTGTAAGCTGGAGGAGGGGAGATGCCCTGCTGTTGCTGCAACTTCTCCATAGGGCCCAGACCTTTGGACAGCTGCCTAGAGGCTATAAGTGTGTGTATCTGGAGCACCATGGAAGCTGCTGTGTTTCATCAATAAAGAGTCAGCTATCAGACACTTGTCTTCCTTATCTGGGATGGTTCATGACAGATTATAATGTCTCAATTGTTGTTGTTGTTGTTTAGTTGTTTAGTCGCGTCCAACTCTTCGTGACTCCATGGGCCAGAGCACGCCAGGCACTTCTGTCTTCCACTGCCTCCCGCAGTTTGGTCAAACTCATGCTGGTAGCTTCGAGAACACTGTCCAACCATCTCGTCCTCTGTCATCCCCTTCTCCTTGTGCCCTCAATCTTTCCCAACATCAGAATCTTTTCCAGGGAGTCTTCTCTTCTGATGAGGTGGCCAAAGTATTGGAGACTCAGCTTCACGATCTGTCCTTCCAGTGAGCACTCAGGACTGATTTGGATAGGTTTGATCTTCTTGCAGTCCATGGGACTCTCAAGAGTCTCCTCCAGCACCATAATTCAAAAGCATCAATTCTTCGGCGATCAGCCTTCTTTATGGTCCAGCTCTCACTTCCACAACGCATAATTCTACACAATTGTTTGAATAATGAATTCACCCATTATTCTTTTCTGCACATTCCTCATGGCTGTACTGTTGTGAAAGCATTCCATGCTCCAATAACAGTGTGTTGAACCTGGAACAATAGAATGCTGCCTCCCAGAAACTCTTAGTTTGCTGTTTGCACTTGTTCTGTGGAACTTATTATTCTTTGTGGTGTTGCTAGCTTTTGTTTTGTGAATTACACACCTTCCAAATGTATTATCTGAACCAAATTACACACTGAAAGAATAAATAATGAATAGAATTTTCAGAATACATAACAGTTGACAAATTGCCAAAAGCCACTTCCCTTAAATCTAGAACCACTCGTGATCTATAATCATTGGAATTTATGACATTGGATTCCACCTAAAGTCCCTATTGAACTGTAGTGCAATTGTACTTAAAGCTGAGGAAACATGCATAAGATCCAGCTTCATGTTTGTCTTATGTTTGATAACATAAATGCAGTAGCAAACTACTAAAAAGCTGCTGCACACTTCGAAATGTGGTCTTGGACATGCACCTCTACCACATGCTGAAAACGCCTCCATAGGCATGGAGGCCATTATCCAAAAAGTACATAATGTCTAAGGAGGCTTAGATCTTACATTTCTCAAGTACCTCTCCACCCATGCTACATGACAAACATATTTTGAGCATGGGGGCTGTTAAAGGAGCAGGGAACGGAAAATCCTGTCGAGTGTGCTTAAGCCTCTGGGAACACCTAAATAGCTGCTCCAGATCCCTGCTGCCTTCAGAAACAAGTATTTGTCCAAGACATAAAATGGATCATCTGTTCTTATGTTTTAAGGGTAGGCTCTTTAGGCAAAGGAATGGCACCCTTCTTTCCTTTTAAAGTGCAGTTAATCATGTCCTTGAAACATTGGCTAATTTCCTTCTCACTCAGTCAAGTCCCAGTAAAGATGTTAGGAACATAACTAACAAAAATGCCCACGAAGCTGTTGTTTTAAAGACATGCACTACTTTAAAGCCCTAGATGCAAAATGTGAAATGTCTTTTATGAAAATAGCTGAGGCAGAAAGAAACAGAAGAAAAACGAGTGTAAAATTATTCCATCTACTAGGGCTTCTAATGGTCCTCCGTAAGTTATCTCAAATGCTGTAAAGGAACCTATTCTGAAAACAGACAACATATCTTCAGTTGGCCTTAAAGCTTTGCACCATGTGATTCATTTGTCCCATTCAGCTGGCTGAAAGGTAATCTCATAGCATTCAAAATACATGCATGACTTTATAAAGCCTGCCTAACATAAATACTCAAGTGCATGCATTAGGGACTGTAATATTTACAGCCTGAAACTGAAATAAAAGCATTTCCTTGTTTTCATCCATCTTGCATGAAGATCATCATTACCACCTATTGCTGGACATTGTTGACTGTCATAACCAATGCATCAAAGCTGCCATGCTTTATTCTAATGGCATACTCTGGTCTGGATTTAATTTGTCTGTGCTTCCTAGTCTTTTAGGCAAGTGTCAGTTCAGCTTTGATTCTTATGGATTTACATACTGTAGAGGTGGGAGAAGGTATTCTGTGCACAGTTCTTTTTGGCTTCACCGCCCCTTCTGCAATGTTTTATTCCATTTTTAAATTGTGTGTGTGTGTGTGTGTGTGTACACACGGGGGGGGGGCAGAAAGAAAGACAGAAACAGGAAAAAAATAAGTAAGACAAAAAAGAAAAGTAAAAGTAAATCATCCCTCCTTTGCCCCTGTCCTTCCTTGGTTAACCCAGCAAGCTCTGTGTATGTCACCTCAAAGGACTTATTCACATACAGTATGTCCAAGCGTGTCAGATGGGTGAAAGTCATGTTCCTTTATAAGGGCCTAAAGCCTGAACAAATAGAATAAAATTTGGCTGATGCATTCTCATTTCTTCTTGCTGTAAGTTCATGAGCCATTTCTTCTATGAATGCCAGAGTACAATTTTGGGCAAGACAGTTCATCATCGTGTCTCCCATCAGAGTTCTCCAGTTCTTGAGAATCAGTAATCTGGCCATCACAATTAGGTATACAGTTAAGTGTTTCTTGTCCTTTTGGCTAAGATCAAGTGTAGTGAGTTAAGTGTTTATAAGGTGGTTTGTCAGAGTTGGAGTAAAAAAAATATATAGAAAGCAGAGCAAATTTGGTGTTGGGTGGGAGTTTATATCTGGTTATTAATGGTTCTTTGGCCAGGGCAGAAAGCTAGTGAAAAAGTGGACAACAGGAGTTAGTTCCCTGGCCAATGGGAATAAAGTCAGAGCTTTGACCGTTACCACTTCATTTGCTCAACTGGTGTGATATAGATTTGTATAAGGCAGATAAAAGGGACTTTCACATGAAATTTTGAAAGTGTTGATGTTTAAGAAGACCAATATAAATGATCAAAATACTTGGCAGCATCAAGCAAAAGAATTCTGTGAGCATGGGTTGCGTATGAGCTCAGTGGATGACATTTATAAGCTGCCAAGTAGGTGTGGCTATCAACTGTTGACAAATGAAACCTGTTTGATGGTTATGAATATAATGTGACCAGTTGTGAAAACATATCTTCAAAGATTTTTGAAAATGTTTTACATCTGTGTTCATCAAAGAAATCGGGATTCCGATCCTTAAATGGCTTAGGAATGACTATAATATTAGACAGCCTCCAAGGTTTTCCACCCAAGGACTTGGCCATCCATGCATATTTGGAAATGTTTTTATTAAAAAGGGAACCAACTGAGATTGGAACATTTTTGTAGCATATGGACAATTTTTATGGTTTTTAAATTCTTAATAATTTCTTAATCTCTTTTGCAATCTTTTATTTGTAAACACATTTTATCCCTCACATTTTGTTTGTCTGTATAAAAATATGTATTGTTCTTTCAGGCAACTGTTTTCCAAGTGTAGGTGACTGAAATTTTCTTTATTAAACTGGAGTACATTTTATCGTCTTCTCAACCCTCAAAAGGTGAAATGTTTTGAGTGCTATACTACTTAAGGATATGTTTATGGTGAAAAACACTGTGTTTGTGTGTGTGTGGGGGGGAGATAATAGCTGATAGATAGATTGTTACAGATAGTTATTTATAGATAGATAGATAGATAGATAGATAGATAGATAGATAGATAGAGATATATACAGTATTAGTATAGCAATGGAGACTATAATTATGCAGTAAATTAGCTAATGTCCACTCTGGTGCCTTTTAAAGTACATCTTACATTTCTCCCCTCTCCACAGCACTTATATAAGTTATAGGGACTACAGTATATTTATTAAGAGTCTTCAATTGTGTATAAAACTAGAGCAGACACAAGTAATGGTATTTGCTGAAGGATTCTTTATCATCTATTATTTATTTCATCTCTTTTATATGCCATTATAATAAATATTATGACAGAGAAAGCTTTTATGCTTCAACTTATTGTAGTTCTCTTCACTTCCTTGCAGTCCTTCAGGAAAATGTAACCACACTTTACCTATATTTAATGTAAATCATCACTTGCATTAGAATGAAAAATCCCCTATTGGAAAAAGGCTCCTTCTTCAGCGTGGAGACATAAATGCACAATCATGTTTACTGCCAAACTACTGTACCATGCAGTGTTCATTTTTAAACAGTTTTTAAGCTGTAAAGTGAGCACATCACATATCATGAAAATGCTAGCTTTCTGAGTGTTTTCACTTTCTGGTTAAACTTCTGGCTTGATAAGCATTTTTCTAAGTGTGAGTGTAAAATATTGTCAATTATGTTCTAAGAGGTTTTAATAGATTTGCTCTATGTAACATGAAGCATTTCCAGAATTAAATAAGAGTGTTATCTACTGCAGTTTTTCCTCAGGAAAAACAAAGTTTTATATTGGAGGTGGGGCAGATAGAAATTTGGATATTATGAAGCATATGGTTTATATCCCTTTATTTTTCATGGAATGTTTCAAGATACATAATTGTAATTCATAACTTCTAAATAAAGGAGATAAATAACAATAACTAGAAGCATCTGACTCAAGGTCATGACAAAATGAAGTTAACACTTAAAACAACAGTAACAAAAACTTCCTAGCCCTCCTAGGTAGGAAAAGAAGCTTGTAAATACGAAGCACGTGTTAACAATGGTCAGGTTAAAAATCCAGACATGATAATTTAACTTTTTTTCCTTTTTTACAACCTATAGGTCTGCAGTTATTCTATGTGTTTCTTCCTTTATAATTTCTCTGTGTTCAGGGTTTGCATTTCTATGGCATAATTTGTCTGGAACACTCAGAAACATCACAACCACCATCATCATTACTTGTGACCTTATAAAGTCTGCTCCTTAAGCTGCTGAAGAAATACCTCTACTGATTCTTACTGCTCTCGATAACCTATGGCCTGATAAGTCTAAAAAGCTGCAGAAGCACAGTACAAATGAGTTCAACAGTTGGAAATAAAGGGACATTGTTTATCCTGGCAGTGAATGTGTTGTTACAGGATGTTTCAGTTCACTGGCAGAACTGACTAGAAACCCATATTCATAGCTTGTATTTGTCATCTGTATATCACAATTGTCCATTAATTGTATTTCAATATTTTTATTCTACCCCCAAGTGCAGCTTAGTTATTCCAGCAGATTTCTCCCTGTGAAGGAATAGTTGGCATTGGAACCCTCCCCCTCACATTTCTAATATTACAGGTGCTTCCTTTTTGTTTTTGGAGCCAGTAGCAGAAACCTGCAACCTGACACCAAGAGCAAAGGCATTACCTGAGTAATAGTGTGTGGACTTGAATCACTGTTCCCAAGAGCATAGTAACTAACAGCTTGTGGTTTAGTCTGTTGAACTACTTGATGTTTTTTGACCCCTTGCTGTCCTTGTGTTTGTAGCACTATTTTTTATTTTCCCCTTGGAGATGAGAACAGAGCATTATAGTGAGAGAGAGACAGAGAGACAGACAGAGAGAGAGGAGATAAGCTCTGTTGCAAAGGAAAGTTGGCAAGAAAAAAGAAACCCATTGGTGGTCAATATTTTGTCTTGTATTTTCATTTTAGCCAAGACTGGCTTCTGACTGGTGATGATAGCTAACCCTGAGCAGGCATTCTATGTTTTTTTTGAAATATACCAAAGTGGAGAGTAATAATAATAATAATTTTTATTTATACCACGCCCTCCCCAACCAAGGCCGGGCTCAGAGCGGCTTACAAGCAATAATAAAAACAAGTCGAATGATTACAACTTAAAAACACAATTAAAATACAACATTAAAATATTGAAACATTAAAATATTAAAATGTAGCCTCATCGCAGGAGGAGAAGGAAAGGAAAAAAGAAAGAGAGGGAGGGGATCAAATTGGCTCCAAGCCAAAGGCCAGGCGGAACAACTCTGTCTTACAGGCCCTGCAGAAAGAAATCAGAACCTGCAGGGCCCTGGTCTCATGAGGCAGACTGTTCCACCAGGCCGGAGTCAGAGTTGAAAAGGCCCTGGCTCTGGTTGAAGCCAATCTAACTTCCTTAGGGCCCGGGACCACTAGGGTGTTGCTATTTATGGATCTTGAGGCTCTCCGTGGGGCATACCGGGCGAGGCAGTCCCGTACGTACGAGGGTCCTAGGCCGTGAAGGGCTTTAAAGGTCAAAAGCAGCACCTTAAACCTGACCCTGTACTCTACCGGGAGCCAGTGCAGTTTGAAAAGCACTGGGTGAATATGCTCCCATGGCAGAGACCCCGTGAGGAGCCTCGCTGCAGCATTCTTCACCCTCTGGAGTTTCTGGGTCAGCTTCAAGGGCAGCCCCGCGTGGAGCGAATTACATTAGTCAAGCCTGGAGATGACCGTTGCATGGATCACTGTGGCCAGGTTGGGGTGGGAAAGGTAAGGGACCAACTGCTTGATGCGGCGAGGGTGGAAAAATGTTGCCTTGGCTGTTGCTGTAACTTGCGCCTCCATGGAAAGGGAGGCGTCAAGGATTACACCCAAACTCTTAACGGAAGGGAATGGCACTAATTGGGCCCCTGCAAGAGAAGGGAGTTTGTCTCTCATCCTCATGCTATCCCGACCCAGCCATAGGACCTCTGTCTTCGAAGGATTTAGTTTCAATCGGCTCCCACGAAACCATCCAGCCACAGCTTCCAAGCATCTGGTCAGTGTGTTCGGGGCCGAGTCGGTGTTGCCATCCATCAGCAGATAGAGCTGAGTGTCATCAGCATATTGGTGACAGCCCAGCCCAAAGCTCCGGATAATCTGGGCAAGGGGCGCACAAAGATGTTAAAAAGCATCGGGGAGAGAATTGCGCCCTGCGGCACTCCACACACCAAGGAATGGCGCGACGACATTTCCCTCCCTAGTGCCACCCTCTGTCCCCAACCAGAGATAAAAGAGCATAGCCAGTTACGGGCTATGCCCTGTATCCCCACGTCTGCGAGGCGGTGGTCCAGAAGATCATGATCGACCATGTCAAAGGCTGCTGACAAATCTAAAAGGATCAGCAGTCCTGACCCGCCTTGATCCAGTTGTCTACGGAGATCATCTGTTAGGGCAACCAGAGCCGTCTCGGTCCCAAAACCAGGACGGAAACCGGACTGAAATGGATCTAAAGCCAATGTTTCCTCCAGAAACTACCAAGCTGTTCAGCAACCGCTCTCTCAATTACCTTACCCAGATATGGAAGATTTGAAACTGGGTGGTAATTGGATAGGTCTAAGGGATCTAATGAAGTTTTCTTTAAGAGTGGACACCGTGTCAAGGGACAAATTGATAATTTCAACCAGGGGGGTCTGCGCAACATCTGGACACTCCCTAATCAGCCAAGATGGGCACGGATCAAGGAGGCAGGTGGTGGGCCTACTAACTTGGAGGAATCTATCCACATCAGTAGGGAGTATCCGATCGAAATGATCCAACACTGGACCTGAAGTCAGTCGAGGGGCCTCCAGTTCAGTCACTGTATCTAAATTGGCAGGGAGGTCAGGACTTTCTCCGCAAAAAAGCTCACGAATGTCTCACAGACATAGAAGAGACTTGCTTCTTCTACCCACTTTACAATAAGAGTTACCGAGACAATACAAAAAAATATTTATGTATGGAACCACTGTCACTCAAATGATTTTCCCCCAAGGATGGAAAGAAGAAAACGTCCCAACTAAAGAAGAATGGCAACAGAGTACTCAGAGTACTCAGAAATGGCAAAACTTACTGGAAGAATAAAAAAAATCAAGATTATATACTCTTTGATGTAGAATGTAAACATTTTGTAAATCTAAGTTTAGCCTCATTGAGGGGCAGTATTTCAATATGAGTAGGAAAATGAGATTGCCCCTAAACATTTTTTTTTTGAAAAAAGCACTCGGGATGCCTCTGCAGATGCAACCTTGAACACTACAATGGATAATCCCATAATTCCCAAAAGAAAAGCCTCTGGTTTCTTAATAAAAGTTATCTTAAACATTTTTTCCTATTCATTATATATCATCTCCCAATTTTTATATCATCTCCCTTTTACCTATTCTAGAGTATCTGTATAGACCCATCATAAGGATTGATTAAGGCTGCTTGCAAGTTCTGTTTCCTTACGCACAAATACTGTGATTAGTGTGGTCCATGCATTTTGGTTTCTAGGGTTAATTTGTTATTTACTTGGGGGGGGAATCAAAATGATAAATATTAATAAAACAGCTTGTTCTATTTATTTTGTGGTTCATTGGACTAAGAAGACTGAAGGACTCCTTTAGTCATCTAGCACACATCTGCCAAATTGTAAGGGCTGGTCAGCTGTACATATCACACAATATACCCCTGCTTCACAAATCAAGTTTTTTTCCCCAGGAGGTTTTGCCCTGGTTCTCTAACCTCAGAATATCAGCAACTTCTGAGAACAATCCGTCTGTCTTTAAAAGTGCTACAAATTGAGAACATAGCATTTGGAATTGTTTTCTATACTTTCCAGGTTGATTTATGTCCATTGCAGGGTTCTAATGTTGAACAAGGGAATTTAAATGTGTATGTAACTGTAAAGCGGTTTGGTGTAACATGATATTGTGATACAAACAAATTTGATGTTGTTTATCTTTTTCCTTCATGTTCTCTCATTTTAGCACAAAGCCAAAGTAGAAGCAATAACCTTAGACCTTGCATCTCTTCATAGTGTACAGGAGTTTGTTGAAGCATTCAAATCCAAGCATGTGTAAGTACTCGGGGAGAGGGTTCTGTATCATAATTCCTACCACTACATCAGCATCATAATTAGAAATAAATGAATTTATCAGCTGAGCATAATCACTGTAAACAGAGAAACAACAATAGTTATGTACAGCTTTTTGCATGCAAACATCCACATTTCTATAAACTTTTAGTGTGACTTAGGGGATAACTATAGATAACATGTAAACTTTGTAATTGAGCTCTTGTATCTTAAAAGAAAAGCAGCGTCCAGGCCGGATTTTTTGTGTGGCTAAAGGGCATTATTTTTACACACTGTATTTCTTGGCTACAGTTGCAATTTGAACCCTAGAGGTGGGGAAATCCACTTGCTTTTTCACACTGGCTGAATGGCAATTTGTAGTGGTATGTAGGAATGGTATGTAGGAAAGGGATAAGCACTGCCTCTCTCTTGCCACCCCCCTGCTTATTGTACTTTGCATGATCCCCAGATGCTTGAGACATAATGCATATGAACGCTTCTCAGATCAGATGGAAACCTCTCCACTGTTCTCTTGTCTGTGAAGTAATGATAAATAGGTGGTGGCTGGCAGGAGTGGGGCTCCCCTCTGGGGAGCTTCCACTTGGGAAGTCTTATAGTTCCCATCATGCTGCTGATGACACCTAGCCCTATTACACTTTTTAGCCCCATTTCTGAGGCTGTGACTTTGCTAGAGATTCCAGTACAGGAACAGAAATTGTGGATTATTCAAAAGGAGCAGAGCCAATTTATGACCACACCATTATGAAAAATAATTAACCCTGAATCCTGTCAAAAATTGAGTCCATGCAGCAATCTAAATTTTGATCTTCCAAATTGCAGGTACAAACGGAAGAGACAATTTTTATTTCATTGCACAATCTGTTCAATCTGTTTTAAGCTATAGTCTCTTGTGCTAGCCTAAGCAAGTCGGCCCTAGGTTAGTTCTATTCAGAGTGAACCCTTTAAAATGAATTGGCATGATTAACTTACTCCATCCATTTCAACGGGTCTGCTTTGAGGTACTACAGGCTCAGTGAATATGGCAGCTTCCTCCCTGATGAGATGTCCAGACCCATCTGATAAAGGGACCCCTGACCATTAGGTCCAGTCGTGACCGACTCTGGGGTTGCGGCGCTCATCTCGCTTTATTGGCCGAGGGAGCCGGCGTACAGCTTCCGGGTCATGTGGCCCGCATGAGTCCAGACCCATAGATCTCACAAATAGTCTGATTGCCTTTCAGTCCATTAATGAAGCCTCAACACATCTTTGGAATATCTTTGAAAAAGAAATTCTCATTTGCACTGTGGGGTATTTGAAGATCTTTACTTGACACTGGCAATTGGGCTGGCTTTTACTTTTTAGTCATTTTTAGCTAAATGAAGCCATCTCGGTGAGCGTATGAATTTGTTTAAATTCATGAAACATTGAACTAGATGAACCAGTACCCTGACTTGATATAAGGAACCTCTCTCTGTTCTATACCCCACCCCCACCAGTTTCCTCCCTCCTCTGCACTCTGCATTCCTTGTTGCCTGGGCATTCTCAGTCCTCATTGGATTCCCCATACATGCTGATACCTTGTTTTTGCATGACTCTGTTTGGCTGCTATAGACAATTACCATGTGAGATTGCTGTTAGAGGAAGTGATAAGCTAAATGAAACCAGCATGTTCTTCAGATATTGTACATATGCTACTGAACACCAATTCCTGGGGCCAACGGTGGGGGAGGACTGTTCCCTTCATGCCATGTTGACTGCCTTAGAGCATTTACTTAGAAACAAGATGATGGACTCAATTGACCTTTGGCCTGTGATTCAGTAGGGCATGTGCTCATTTTTTTGTGTCTTTAAATTAGGCTGCATAATCACTGTTAAGAGACCTATCAATTAAGGCTCCTTTTCTTTTCCCAAACACTGGAGCAGACAAATAAAATATTCTTTGTATTTTGAAACAGCATAAAGGTGGACATGATCTGCCTTGAAAAGAGGGACATGGCTTTCAAAAGACATTTGCTTTGATGCTTTTGCGCAAGATCTAACCAGCCTTAAGGGGCATGTTGGGTAGATAAGCATGTAAAATATTTATGATTTAATATGTATAGTTAAAATATCTTTTGCTGCAAATAAAGTAGTAAGCATTTTGCAGTTTTTATAGCTTAATGGTTAATGAGAGAATTTTTAAAGGGTATGTGTGCACAGTATTTTAATTAAAAATTTAATTTAAAATAATAAAGCCATGAAGAATATTACAAAGGGCAATAGCAATCAATATAATGACCTAAATTTTAAAACAAAATACATTGATTAAAAGCACTCCACAGGAATAAATAAATAAATAAGAATGTGGCAAGTGTATGTGATTGCTTTGACACTTTTTAATAGACCTGAAATAAACCTTATCTCACTCCTGAACTTTATAAACTAACATGTCACTATGAAGTTGCTCTGTTTCATCATTAACTGCTTCCAAGGGAATTTAACATTTTGGAATGCAACCAGTTAGGCTGTGTATACAACTCATAGCTTCCTTTATAGATGTTATTAAAATAAGTATGTTAAAAAGAGGTGCTGATAGTGTAGGTAACCAACATGGGAAATGAGATTAAAAACAAACCATCTAAGAAGTTTAAAATGCCAGCTTTCCGTCTTCCTCCGAACATGTTGTGATACCATTTAAATAATGCAAATATTTGTATAAATCCGTTTAAAAAGAACAGCAAAATAGTACTAGATTAAGCACTTATTAGGACCAAGCTCATCAAAATGTTTCATTATGTTCAATGTGGAGTGAGCAAGTGGACTCTCAGGCCTCTCATGTACAATATTGGGGATAATAATGCTGACAACTTGCAGAATTACAATGAGACAATGCCTGTAGAGTGCTTTGAACACTCTTAAACTCTGCAAATGTTAGGTATGCAGTAAATAGTTACACACACTGACACACTAACCCAGAGCTTCCAAACTTTTCATGTTGGTGACATGCATCATTTCACGGCACAGTAATTCAGCTTTACTAGCAAACCGGAGGTTAAACTAACCCCTTTCTAGCCCTGGGGGGAGCATATGGAGCATTCGCGCGACACACTAACGTGTTGCAACACACAGTTTGGAAAACTCTGCAACCCAATTCTTGGGAGAATTCTTATCAGTCCTCATATGTAACCATAACAGGTTTTTGGAGGGGAAATCCAGGATTTGTGGAATGATAACAATATCAGCAAAAAGTAACAACAAAACTAAGGGTGGGGCATCAACCCCCAAACAGCCCAATGTGGACTGTGTATGCTCAGTAGAAACATACACTAACTATGTTTTTAGGGAGGAGGGGACATAAAACTAGAAAGTGTTCATGGCACTGAGTATTCTGCAGAAGGGTATGACTGACATGCCAGAACCTTGAACAGGAGCACCCAATACCCCAACATTTTGTTGCAGATCCCACTTATTGTTGTGTGTTGCAAAATTTTATAAGGGACTGCATTACATAGCCAGCACCCCACCCCAATTGTTTCAATTCTTTGTTGTGTTGGTTAGTTAGAAAATAAGGAACTTCAATTATTTTCTCAAAATTTCTCAATTTTAAAGAGATCCTACATGGGTCTATCCAATGTGTTTCTTGTTTAGATGACCAATTCCTTTCACATGTACTCCATTGGTGTGGGAGCTGCTTCCTTGCCATACAGTCTCACACTGCTGTATACACACTGGTGTGTAGGGCCATTTCTATGGGCAGTTCCCTCTTGGATCTTAAACCCCTCCCAATGGAAAAGAGAACTATAGCAGTTAGCATTGGGTGGAAAAGAACAACATGATTGGAATATTTGCGGGCCTCCCAGCAATATGGGATCACACTTTGGGGGATCAGTATGTGTGTTAAAGTTTTTGTCCAAATTTGAGAATTTGGAGATTAGTGAACCTATTTCCAAATTAGGAATAGGTTGTGCCTTCCATAAACAGGAATGCACGTTGTCTGCAAATGGAGGAGACGTGGTCTGAAAAAAAGAACTGCTTCTCAAGTCAATAGAAGTAAAAACTTGAAGGAAACATGCTCTGACACAGAATTGAAAAGTCACATTACGATTTTCATTTACCTTTGGGCTTTTCATGATGTTATCATCACAGACGGCTTTTATAGGATACAAGATATTTTTCTATGGGTCATAACCCCAGGGTATGATATATGTTAGTTGATGAAATCTAGATCACGAAATCCTCCTTATCCACTCAAACCCATCCAGCCCCAAAGGACCGCCTTGGTGCTATTCAGGTGCTGTATATACAGAACAATCCACAGCACCTGAATAGCACCAAGGCAGTGCTTTACAATGAGATGGTGGAGACAACCTCTGTTGTTTGTAACTGGACTTCTAAAACATATAACTGTCCAGTAAGCCTTGGTACACTAATGTATAGTTCAATCCTATACATGTGTACTCAAAAGTAAGTTCTATTGAGTCCAGTGGGTTTTACTTCCTAGTAAATGTGTATAGTATTGCAGCCTAAGCATCCATTTGAGATGACAGCTCCAAATTCCCTTGAGACTGAATCCACACAGGTAGCTGCTTAACAGACCTGATAGTGTCCGGCATAGCTCCACTGACTATAGGTGCATATAGGAAACATGTGAGTCCTTGTGGGTAGGAAATCTGTGTTACAATTTGACTATGACACTACAAATCTCCCCCTGCCCCCATTGCCTTACTTAGAAAACAAATGATTTTTGGTTGAAAAGTAGCCCAGTGCCTGTGTTTTACCAACATATGAAAACTATAAGTGACTTACCTACAAGGCAGCCTTTTTATTGTCAGAGTGAATTATGTTTTGAAAATGGAAACATTTCTTCACCAATAAAGGAATGTCTTTAATATGGATTCATTTATTTCAAGAAATCTTTACCTTGCCTTCTACATAGCATTCAGGGTGGTTTACAACAGTTTGCAAAGCTTTGCAAAAAAACAAGGCTATTGTAGAACCCTGTTTTAAAAAAAAGAAAAGCAAAAGTTGAAACTATCCAAAAATCAAGGGCTATAGCTATTAAAAATATCAACCTGTAGGAGTAGGTCCCAACAAGATACTGGAAATGTCTTCACACATTCATCATTGTGATTAATTATACCATTTTCATACTTGATTGTAACACTGGTGGTGATTATATATATGTTTTTTAAAAAGGTCTCTGCATGTGCTGATCTGCAATGCTGCTACTTTCTTGGCTCCTTGGCAACTGACTGAAGATGGTCTGGAGTCCACTTTCCAGGTGAATCACTTGGGACACTTCTATCTCATTCAGCTTCTTGAAGATGTTCTCCGTCGCTCAGTTCCTGCAAGAGTTGTGATGGTTTCCTCAGAATCACATAGGTGAGTTCTGACTCAGAACATGCTGTATGCCACTTAGAGATTTTTAAACTATTAAGTGATTTATGAAAGTCCTGAAGCATTTTCTTGGTGATCAAATGGAAAGTGAGTTCAGCTAGAAGTAACCATGCTGGGACATTCTTAATGTTTGAAATTTTTAATTATCATTCCACACTGTAATGGTTCTAGGGGTTGCTCATGCGTAAGCCGGTGCTTATCTCCCCGGCTGGGTGCAAACACCTGACTGGGTTGCCAAAGTGAACCTTTTCTGTCCGGACAGCCACTCACACGTGGCTGACTCAATCGCTGGCAGAATCCGTCAGTGGCCGTTTCTTAAACTTCTTCCAGCAAAGAAGCTCTTTGACGCCTAGTCTCCTCCTACTCTCTCTGCGCGAAAGCCTTCTGCGCAAGGAGGGTGTGGGCAACGGAGGACCCCTACTCTCCCCGCTGGTCCCAGGCAAGGAGTCATGGGACCGCCTCGCTGCTTTCCCCATCTGCTCCCCTTCTCCACTGGTGCTACGCTGATTCTCTTCTCCAGAACATGGGCTGCTTCTCCCGATCCCTGGACCGCTCTCTGGAATCCCTCTGGCTTTTGCTCTCTCCCTCCGGCACTGATGGCAGTTCCCTGACACACACCCACACCCATTCCCAGCTCCAGGTCAGCAGGATAGATTGATGGCTCCCCCATTGTCAGTTTTTCTCTCCTATAATGGAAATGAGGGGCAATAATTAAAGCAAAAGTTTCCATTTTTCAAATAAGAACTTCAGTACATAAAAATAAGAACTAATGGAGCATCCCATGAAATCAGTGTGTTAGAGGACTTGAAACTGATATGGTGGCATAGGATGCTGAATTTACACCTTAGTACTCATATGCAAGTCACTAGTCATCTGTGAAGTTCACTTAGTGTCCTTGTTTCAGTTACTCCTAATTGTACCTCATAAGATTCTTAAGATAAAATGGAGAATGGAGGAACCTTGGCTGAGATCCTAGGAGTCATGTGTCATGTTCTGAGCCTGCACTAGGATTTTTGGGTGTGACTTCCTGCTGCTGCTCCACGTCCCCCACCTGGCTGGGAAGCATCTCTGCTACAGCATGGGGAGGGATGCTTGTTACTTATGCTAAGGAATTTATTTTTATTTTTTAAAGGGTCCTGTCCTATGTATGCTTTGGAAGACTGGAATACAAATCTAAATCCTTAGTAAAGGATCCAGCACTGAGACTGGATGTTACATTGAGATATGTCTCTCTTAATATTTGTAAAGTCCTTCTTTTTTGAACAATATTAGTATGAATGCAGGTTTTCTGTGTTGTTTGAACCATTGATTTTGGTAGGAGATGGAAAAATAATTGATTAAATCTGAATGGCACGACCTTTATTGATTTGTCATTCAACAACTTCAATGCCATACAAAGAAGAATGCACAGTTATTCTTACTGAAGAAACAATGCAATTAAGGTCTTAAAGATTGAATCCAATTTTCTTTCTGTTTTTTCTTTGTTTGAAAAAAACAAAAAATAAGGAGTTGAATATAGGCATTAGCCATATCAATGTAATAATAGAAGTGATGTCTCCAGGACTTTTAATTTTGAAAGCAAGCCTCTTTGATTGAGATTTCAGTTTAAAATGTCACAGTTGCTCTTAGAAGTGCAATTTTCTACTGCTCCTAGAAGTCCAATTGACAGAAAAATATGGAAAATTCCCTCTGATTTTAGCTGTATTTGTAGCAGTACATTGAATATAGGAAATGTTTGGTAAAAAGGCAAAAACAAATAAAGATAAAATGTTTACTGTATACTCTGATACATTATTACAAAGCTAGTGCCCCCCCCAACCCAGCTGTAAGAATATCTAACAGATTTTAAAAACCTTTCTTCTGTTTTGTTAAAACATAGTGCTATTGGCTAAGCACATTATGGGTATGGAGGGTATGTAAGTTGTCCCCTCCACCCTGTGGTATATTTTATTGACCTACTATGAAGCTTACTTTTTCAAAATCATGTTTCCTTAAAATGTAACCCCTGGGACCTGGCAAAGAGAGACCAGCCAAGGGTCAGGCTGAACCCCTTTATCACTTCCCAACATAAGGGCTTATGGTTTAAATGATACACTGCAGATAGATTTACTTTAACCATTTTAAATTTATGGCACCTGAAATGAAAGGAAGCAATTGAAAATGTCCATAATAATCCTCCCTAGTGTTAAGACATGAAACATCTAGTAATTAGGTGGTAAAAAAAAAAAAAAAAATCTTGGATGGCCTTATCTTTGCAAATCACTCCAGGTTTGTGAAAGCTAGTAGCGGAGTCCCATTACAAGAGAGGGAGGCTACCGCAGGGCAGGCAAGTTTAGCACTAGAAATAAATCTGCCAACTCCAATCACTTGCCAGATGTGGAGGGCACAATGGGATATGTATAAATGAGCTGTTATTTAATGGGAGATTATGTTGAATTGTCAGCTGCTTGTTTCTCTGTGTATAACGCTGATCTCCAATAGTTTTTCAAATGACAACATTGCTCCAGAGCTATTTCTTCTCTCCCTCTTCCTCCCTTGGTGTCATGTGCCACTTAAATTCATGCCTTTGCAAGCTTTAAAGCTTGATGAAATAAAGGCCCCCAAAAACAAACAAAAAACCCCAACATAAAGTTGGAACATTCATTGCGTAATTGAGCAAGATCAGCCAAGGTTTATGGAAACTTATTCCCCAATAAGTAAATGGTGTGATTCCAGACCTAACAACTAAAGCAACTAATTGCTTTTCCATTTGTAGGGGGCTTGTCATGCATTAAATCATACTTAAACATATAAAATAATCATTGAAAAGGGCTGCTAGTTTTACAGTGTTGAAATGCCAAAGGGAGCTTGTTAGCCACTACATCTTATTATGTGTATGTGTTTTGCAATCTGTCTGAGAATGCCAGAGCCAGTTTTGGTTACTATTTTTCTCCCCCAATGCCTCAAGAGATGGCAACATTCCACTCTTCTTAGATAGAAAAAAATATTTGAAGAATGGCCTCTGTCTTGGGAGGAGGAGCTGTTCTTTTTATTCCTTTCAGATGTTGTATGGATGAATGTTCGGGTCAGGGGGTCAGAGATCATGCACACTACTCCCACTCCACATATTTATTTGAATGTCCACATAAGGTCTAGTCACTCATAAGCTCTCTATGCCACCAGGAACACCAAAGAAGAAGGAGAGAGACCTATGGACTAAGTAGAACTTTAAATGAACACCCTATGCCTTATCATAAAGTTTTAAAGGGGTTTGGGGTTGTAATTTCCACAACATAATAATAATAATAATAATAATAATAATAATAATAATAAGTTTTATTTATATCCCGCCCTCCCCAGCTGAGCCGGGCTCAGGGCGGCTAACAACAATCAAATAAACAATCAAATAATAACACATTCTAAAAATATTTCATTATAAAAATTAGTTAAAATCAAATTGATGGCAACCGATTAAACAAAATTCTGTGCAGGTTGCCAGAGGAGGGAGTCAGGCTGCGCCCTGACCAAAGGCCTGGCGGAACAACTCTGTCTTGCAGGCCCTGCGGAAAGATGTCAAGTCCCGCAGGGCCCTAGTCTCTTGTGACAGAGCATTCCACCAGTTTGGAGCCGCAGCCGAGAAGGCCCTGGCTCTAGTTGAGGCCAGCCTAACCTCTCTGAGGCCTGGGACCTTGAGGGTGTTATTATTTGTAGACCGTAGGTTTCTCTGTGGGGCATACCAGGAGAGGCGGTCCCGTAGGTACGAGGGTCCTAGGCCGTATAGGGCTTTAAAGGTTAAAACCAGCACCTTAAACCTGATCCTGTACTCCACCGGGAGCCAGTGCAGCTGGTATAGCACCGGATGAATGTGATCCCGCAGCGAAGACCCCGTAAGGAGTCTCGCTGCGGCATTCTGCACCCGCTGGAGTTTCTGGGTCAGTCTCAAGGGCAGCCCCACGTAGAGCGAGTTACAATAATCCAGTCTGGAGGTGACCGTCGCATGGATCACAGTGGCTAGGTCAGGGCGAGACAGATAAGGGGCCAACTGCTTAGCTTGGCGGAGATGGAAAAATGCCGCCTTTGTTATAGCTGTAATCTGCGCCTCCATAGAGAGGGAGGTATCGAAGATTACACCCAAACTCTTAACGGACGGTGCTGGCACTAATTGCACCCCCGCAAGAGATGGGAGTTGCCCCCTCGATCCCATATCGTCCCGCCCCAGCCAGAGGACCTCTGTCTTCGAAGGATTTAACTTCAACCGGCTCCCACGTAACCATCCAGCCACAGCTTCCAGACATCTGGTCAGTGTGTCTGGGGCCGAGTTAGGATGGCCATCCATCAACAGATAGAGTTGGGTGTCATCAGCATACTGATGGCAACCCAGCCCAAAACTCCGGACAAGCTGGGCGAGGGGGCGCATAAAGATGTTAAAAAGCATCGGGGAGAGAATCGCACCCTGAGGCACTCCACACACCAAGGAGTGACGCGATGACAATTCCCCCCCAAGCGCCACCCTCTGTCCCCGATCAGAGAGAAACGAGCGCAGCCATTGAAGGACTGTGCCCTGGATCCCCACGTCGGCAAGGCGGTGGTCCATCTAGAGTTTGAGATTCTGATGTTTTACCAAAGAAGCAAAAAATTAAGGGTGAGCGCCATAAGTGAAAATATTAAATAGTATGTTGTCGCCTTAAATATTAAATTGGTTAGTCTTTAAAATGCCACAAGGCTCTTTCCCCCCTTCATGCCACAGACTCACAAAGCTACCTTTATTGAAATAGGTTGTGAAGCCTGGTTTCTGGAAGTAAGCCCCAGTGAACTTATTGGGGCTTGCTGCTCAGTGAGCATGCATATAATTGCACTGTAAGCATTTCCCCCACCCATTTAGTCTGTATTTCTAAGTCTCATGTTTGATCCCTTCACTTCAGGTATGATAGACAGTACCAGTCCAGGTATAACTTGCCACCAAGCAAAGGGAGGCTACAACAGTGGTGCATCCTCAAGTTGGGGGTGTTTGCACCTGATAGATGCTTTCCATTACAAGCAAAACACTATTCCTGCTGCAGTAGGTGATATGCATCTACATAGATAGACTAGTCAGCTAACAAGATTAGGATGCTAAGTGCTTGGGGTAGATCAAGGGTTGTGAACCTGAGTAGCATTGGTCTCACAAGGGCCACTGCTGCATTTTAGGACCCTAGCCTCCCCCAGAGTTCTCCAGATCTCATCTGACTGCAGCAAGCAAAAAAGATTCAGCATAGCACAGAATTTAGAGGTTTATTCCAGCCTACAGGAAAGGTCTACAAGAAACAAAATTTGGAAAGGTCTGCATAACATTTGGAAAGTAGCAGCACCATGTTTAAACATACACTTCTGCTATTTTTTGCCCCTTACTTCTTGTTGATATTCAGTTTAATAAACCAACAATATAAGGACAGGCAGATGGCTATCTAGAAGAATTCCTTTTCATGTAGAAGCCTTCAGGTTTTTTTTGCTACCTTGTTATTATTAAAAAAGAAAAGAAAAGGAAGGAAGGAAGAAACAAACAGCTGGTGTTTAATGACTCTGTCAGACCCAATTAAAAAACATCAACTAGTTACTTTGATTTGTGCTCAGTCATGCCATGGGTATACTTAAAAACATTAGACTCCGCCAGAGCTCATTTTGGCTTTGTTCACATTTATCTTTTATACCTTTAAGGCTATTGATGGCATATAACCAATGTTACAGCCCCTTTCTAGCCATCAATTTTTAATCTAAAAAGATTTTAAGAAGCAGCAAGTCTCATGTGTAGTTACTTGGGCACTTAAACTCCAGAGTATGCATTACTTGTGTACTAGAAGTGGGAGAAGATAAATGACGAAGGCTGTTCGGTTATTCTGCTTCAAAAGCCAAAAATTTTGATCTCAAAATATTTACAATTTCTGCTTAATGCAATTATAGTGCTTTTTTAAAAAAAAGAAAAAAGAAAGAAAAGAAAACTCATTATAAGGGAAGAAATCAGGCAGTACAAGAAAACAGTTCCTGTAGTAGAATTGCAACCCTGAAAATAAAATATTACTATTTCTGCTTTTCTCAAGCAATGAAACTTCAGTCAGCGGAAAGATGCCCCTATTACTGGACACACCTGCTCTGGGCTTTGTATACTCTCACCAGCTGGAAAGGATTGTACCACCTTCTTTCCTCCAACTTCTTTCCTCCAATTTCTCCGCACTCACTGTAAGATGTATGGACTCAGAGATAGGCTTTACTGCCTTTAGTTAAAAAGAATGGCCCATGACTCCATCAGGGAGACTTCCCATCAAATATATGATGGGTGCTGTGCCAACACAGCCTCTAAGCTCCAGAATCCCACCATGCAGTCAAAGTGCTGAACCTTTTAAGGAGGAACCTGGATCCACCCTTGCCAACCTTTCCCACACTGCCTAACAAATTAGCTGCTATTTCTAGTTTTTGTATTTTTAAAAAGTGGTCTAGCAGCCATGCTGAACTTTTTTAAAAAAACGTAACCTACATAAAAATAATAATTATAATAATCTGATACTGATTGTCAGGGGTTCAGGAGCAGAGGCGAGGGCAAGGGAGGAAACAGAGAGCGAGGGGGAGGAGTCCGAAGGAAAGATGAGCGATGACGACGACCCGAGGTCTCCGAGTCTGTCCAGTGAATCGGAAGATTCACAGAAAGGAGCGCCAGTGACCAGAGCAAGGGGGGAGCTTAGGGGGGACACCCCAGGAAGAAGGGACAAGAGGGGATTCAGAGAGCAGCAGTTGGAAATCGGGGCCAACGTCCCCAACAGAGCGCAGTGGGGAGGAAGGGCGCCAGGCATCGGGATCCGGCGGCTCGCCTCAGGGGGGAGGGCATGAGTCAGGAGTGGCCACGCCTCCATCGGAGAGCGAAGAAACGGTCAAGCAGAAAGTGGAAGGTTGGGCGCGCGCGCCAAGTTCAAATGCACAGGAAGGCGGCACAGTAAGCAGCCCGGATAGGGAGCCAGGTCCTAAAGCCCACCGCAAGGAGACAGAAGGGTCCGGGGGGTCAGCGTCAGAAGAGTCCCGGAAGGAAGAGACCACGGGGGGCAGAGGGACCCAGAGAAGAACGGTCAGGCGGAAAAGGTGGAGTAAGGCTAGGGTATTAAGTTGGTGTACAGGAGGCGGGGACTCAGACGGAGCTACGCCGGTCTAGCTTATAAGACGTAGGACTGCACGCTGCAGCTTGGAATTGGAAACTGTAACTTAATAAAGACTTTTATAAAGTGAACGCTGGCTAGCGTGATCCTCTGTGAGCTGGGATCTGGAAGCAGCCCTGACACTGATAAAAAGCAGTCAGGCCGCGAGAGTGTGAATTGACAGGGGAGATGCAGATGGTTCCTGTTGCTATCAAAGGCATAATGCAAATATGTAGACTGAATCATATGGGCAGGGGAAGCAGGAGAAAGAGACAAGAATCTGCTTGGAATCCTTTCTTGTCAGATCTTGTAAAATGCAATTGGCCATTTCTGAATCGAGTAAGTTAATAGTTGACATCAGTCAACTACAAAATGCCAAGGAGCACTCTGCTAATTCTTGTGTTGTAGAACACATTCCAGTGTTCCATTATTGGTCTTGGTAAGTCTAGAAATCAAAGTACCTATACCTTGTCAATTTGGGCAATCAAATGTGTTTCTATAAATCTGATTACCTTTCCAGGTGGTTTTTTAAAAAAATGATTTCCCAGTTGCACTATCCTCACCCCGCTATAGACATCAGTTGATCAATAAATATTTTGTATGCCTAGAATGTGCTTTCCTTCAGAACCAGATATATGTTCTGATGTTCATAAGATCCAGCAGTAGGTGCGTCTTGTCACAGTGTGTTTTGAAACAAAAACACCCACCCCTTGGTGAAATGATTGGCGAAAAGTCATATGAATTCAGCCTTTAATGCTTTTATTTGGCTTATTAAGGCTCAGTAACACACAGTTAGCAAATCTTGTTTTAGATTCCTGCATCCTTCCCATGTGTGCTTTGTTCATTTAATTTGCTTGCTTGTTTATTTGTTTGTTTATTTACTTTGCCTAAAACCAGTATGGATTACACAATAAAACAGGCCCTCTCTGCAGGTTTAAATAGATACATTCATATCTTCTTTATCCAAATGTGTTTAAGTAAAAAAAAAGAAAAAGCAATTGTATTAATTTAGGAAGCCAGGGTGAATTGGCATGTCTTACAGAGCTAAACGACTAAACAACAACAACAGAGCTATGTGAGTTTAGCAACAGTCAAATATCATATGGATGGTCATGCCAGTGGTGGTAGAGAGCTGAAAGTGAAAGAAAGAGAATGGATAAATCTACTCCCTCACATGATATGGACATAATTTTGTAGACCTTACCCATTTTCCATTCTATTTTTAGGAAGTTGGCAAGTTTTTAGTTTATAATGAACCAATTTACTTGATATATAACACTATACTCCTGATGGAGCAAATGTCCTTCCTAACCAAGAGAAGAATTTAGGAAGACTGTTGTTGTTGTTGTTGTTTAGTCGTTTAGTCGTATCCAACTCTTCATGACCCCATGGATCAGGGGTCGCCAGGCACTCCTGTCTTCCATTGCCTCCCGCAGTTTGTTCAGACTCATGTTTGTAGCTTCGAGAGCACCGTCCAACCATCTCGTCCTCTGTCGTCCCCTTCTCCTTGTGCCCTCGATCTTTCCCAACATTAGGGTCTTTTCCAGGGAGTCTTCTCTTCTCATGAGGTGGCCAAAGTATTGGAGCCTCAGCTTCACGATCTGTCCTTCCAGTGAGCACTCAGGGCTGATTTCCTTAAGAATGGATAGGTTTGATCTTCTTGCAGTCCATGGGACTCTCAAGAGTCTCCTCCAGCACCATAATTCAAAAGCATAAATCTTCAGCGATCAACCTTCTTTATGCTCCAGCTCTCACTTCCATACATCACTACTCGGAAAACCATAGCTTTAACTATATGGACCTTTGTTGGCAAGGTGATGAACTATTTATTTGTTTATTTTTAAAGGTTCACGGATATTAAAGACAACTCAGGAAAACTTGACTTCAACTCACTTTCTCCATTAAAGAAGGAATACTGGTCTATGTTGGCCTACAACCGGTCTAAGTTGTGCAATATTCTTTTATCCAATGAGCTGAACCGCCGCCTTTCTCCCCATGGGGTGACATCAAATGCAGTGCATCCTGGAAATATGATGTACACATCCCTTCATCACAACTGGTGGCTGTTTACCCTGCTGTTTACCTTGGCTCGCCCTTTCACTAAATCCATGGTAAGTGAACTACATTTTATACATCTTTGGATTATTAAGTGTGCTAGATTTTCAGAAATCCTGCTGTAACTTTCTTATTTCAGCAACTTTCATAACTGCTAACTTCAGCAGTGGCTACCATAACCATGAAACTCTGAATAAAAGAGTCTGCATTTCTAGCTTGCTTTGATTGCTTTTTGATAGACAGTTGTGCATTTTCAGTGTCATGCAGTTCTGTGCATATATGTTGTGTACAGTGTGAATATCAAGTGAGTCTTTGCTGAGGGGTGGATCAGAAATGTGAGAGAAGAGAGAGGTGGAACTGCAGATAGCATTATGCTTGGGAGATGCTATAAAGATGGGATGAGTAGAAGAAAAATAAATGCTGACATCTTTTTGAAAGCAAAACAACAACAACTCTGAAATATATGAATGATTAACTCCATAGCATCTCATTGACTTTCATAACATCTAAAATTTGGAGCTGTTTTCATATACTTGCTACAGTTCTGCCTTAAAACAAAATGTTTGTGTTGGCACCTAGGGAAGCAGAAAAGTATCAAATCTTAAGGCTGCAAGAGCTTAGCAGATGTTTCAGTGAACGGAATTTTCAAATTCTTTAGCATTAAAAATAGCTAGAAATCTGAGGTGCTTGGGTTACACTTTCTGTTTCGGTGCAGAGCCAACCATTGTGCTTGAGTTTTAACAGATGTGCTGTTCTTTTTTTTCAAGTGGATGGGAATATAACACTACTACTGCTATGTAGCTATAAATTATAATCAGAAAAAATTCTTAACCTTAGATATGTATAGTGAAATAATTGTATGCTCGAGCAATATGCCTGCATGTATATGCCCCAGTGCCACTAAGAAGATCCATGGTGGTAAGAAGATTAAAGCATATATATTTCTTGCTGGATTGGTCAAGTGAGATACACATTTGGATACACCTGAATATTTATCTGCCTGATAAAGGTGAGATATACTGTCCTGGATAGATACTAAATACTTTTTTAAAATGAAAGCTCAGATTCTGGGCGTACCTGCCCAGGGGAATTCCTAGAAACCTTCATGGGCACCTTGTTTATATCATCCATAAACAAATCTCCTGATTCAGTAGAATTGCTCAGATATGTTAATGATAGTTTAAAGGGGGATTTAAGAAGCAATACTTTTAAAAAATCCTGCTTTATTATTTTCAGTCTTTTCATTTTTAGCACACCTATGACTTTACCTACCACCTACTAAAGCTGACAGTACTTAAGTAGTGAACACATGGTGCAGTAGATTCATGAATGGCACCCAATATGCTTACCTTTCCTTAGCTGAATGCCACCTTGTTCTCCACCTTCTTTTTTAATTAAACTTTAAAATGAACAATGAAGAGCAAGAACAGAGAAACACTTGAGATTATTGGCTTGGAAGAAAATGATCTGCACCCTAGAGAAAGCCAATTGCACATAAGCAATTCCCCAGTGGATCATATTTAGCCTGGGTGTCAGCACAAAACTCTTGACATTGAATCCTCCCTCACAGACCAAGTCATCAAACCATCTTTGATCATGCTTTATGCAACAGCAGTTTCAGTTATTAAACCTCCTACAGGGTCTGCTGCTGGCAGGCTAAACCACTGTTATTTCTTTTTTTAAAAAAACCCCAGCAAGGATCAATCCAAATAGAGGCAGAAATCTTGAAATCCCTTGTTCACAGTGGGCACCACTGAAGTGGTTTTGAGGCTGTATTCTGGCAGTTCAGGATGCCAGTTCATACTGAAGTAATTAAAGTTATGCGCTCTAAATGGTATAACTATTTTGATTCTAGTTAGCTTGTAGGCAGATCTCAAGTATGGAAGAGCTTGCATTAAACTTCAAAGTGTTAGTGAAGTAGTGGGGAACCTGCCCTCCTCAGTTCTTACCCTTTGTTTTTGGACTTCAACTCCTGTCATCTCCAGCCTGCATGGCCAATGGTCAGGGCTTATGGAAGTTGCAACTACTGAAGGGCCACAGGTTCTCCCCCCCTGGTTTAGTGTATAATATTTTCACTATTGGTAATTTGGTAAGTTAAATATAATATCTTACCAAAGTTGTTCAGTCCTCACAAAAGTAAGATGTTTAGTCAAATACTCAAGAAATCAAAAGTCACATGCAAGGAACCAGGAGAACCAGTCAAACATACAAAAAGCTGAAGAGAAAAGTAAGTTTTTCCAGAGAGTAAAAAAAGTCCAAGGACTTAGCTACATCGGTCAAATTAAAGGTAAAGGGACCCCTAACCATTAGGTCCAGTCATGACCGACTCTGGGGTTGCGGCGCTCATCTCGCTTTATTGGCCGAGGCAACCGGTGTACCACTTCCAGGTCATGTGGCCAGCATGACTAAGCTGCTTCTGGTGAACCAGAGCAGTGCACGGAAATGCCGTTTACCTTCCCACCTGAGTGGTACCTATTTATCTGCTTGCACTTTGACGTGCTTTCGAGCTGCTAGGTTGGCAGGAGCAGGGACCTAGCAACGGGTGCTCACCCCGTCGCAGGGTTTTGAACCGCCGACCTTCTGATCGGCAAGTCCTGGGCTCTGTGGTTTAACCCACAGCACCAGTCGCGTCCCTAATTGGTCAAATTACAATATTATAAATGTGTTATAACACTGTGACACCAGATGGTGTGGTAGAGCTGAAATCACAACTCAATGATATTTTCCATTGTGAGCTTTATGACTTTTTCAAAAAGAGCGTTTTCAGAGTGGTTTTTTTTATAGCTTGGTAGATCTAGCCTCAGTCATCACAGGCTGAAGGCATAGCTGGCCTGGAGGGCGGGATGACTTCTGCCTGTCATGGCCAGCAGGAGGAACAACCCTAATGAGAAAAGTCATCCATCCCTATCACAACCTAAAAATTCATGGTCAGTAAGAATTTCCATTTTCCTACATTTCCTAAGAGCTGGAGCTTGCAGAGGAGCAATTCCAAATAGGTGTCCCCCTTAGACATGATATGATTTCACACACTTGGGTGCATAAACTTACATCTGTCTGTATAGCTGGAGGTCAACTGAACAATAATATGTAGAAGGTTTCTTAAAGTGTGCTTTGTGTCGTGATATTGATACTTCTTCCTGACCTTTAGGAATGGCTGGCCTGCTTTGCCTAACTCTGGTCTTTATTTCTGTTCATGCCATCTTTGTAAAAGTGCCAGACCGCTTTAAACCTTTTCCCAATCAGTTTCATATGATGGGTTCTCTTTAATCATTTACATTCTGGGGAAAGTCAAATATTCCATAAGAAGCCAAAGTAATCTAGCTGAATATATAGTGTTTGTGCAGCTGGATATTTTATTTATTTGAAGTATTGCGAGAACTCTCTTCTGACTTTACAGAAAAAAGGATGACGAGTAAACAGTAAGAGAGTCCAAGTAATCTGAACCTGAAAGTCCCTTCTTTTAGAGCAAATTCATAACATTTTCCATCTTCCAAAAAAGAAAAAGAAGTCTACAAAGCTATATAGTACTGCTGTTTTTTTCTTACTTTGACCAGTCTTTAAAAGTGTTGATATTACCAAATAGAAAAATAATAATTACTGTCTATTCTATGATATTTCATTCATCATTACTTATATTTTTTGGCTAGGCACAATACACACATAACATTAACATTTTAAAATGAATTTTCCTTGCCTTTTTCTGCTCTCTTTCTGTTCTGTTCTGTTCTTTCACTAAATGTCTTGAGATGTTTATATATCCCATCTTCTTTCAGAGGTATTAAAGCTGTTCAATACTCTGATTGAAATACAAGATATTTTGAACTACTGTTCTATATTTTTAAAAATAAAAGATGCAGGGAATGTGTGGTCATAACTCTTAGTTTGTGCATAGTGCAATCCAAGCATGGGTGCCAACTTGGAAAAAAAATTGGGGGGCCCAGGTAAGCCCCAACCCACATAATTGATCACATGATGCAGGGCACACGCACCATCTGAATGGTAATGCCCATCAACTTTTGGGGGGAAGCTCCCTCTAATATTTTAGGGGGGTGAAGGGACCTCAGCCCCTAGGAGTTGGTTTTTAATTTTCAAGTTTTTTTTTTTTAATTTATACCCTGATTTTTGATGAGCCTGCTCCACAAAGCAGATTACAGTGTGAAATATACAAATATAACACACACAAATAATAAGCCAAATAAATTGTTTATTATTGATTATTGTTTTGCTGTTCTTTGAACCTTGTTACAGTGGTGCCCCACAAGACGAATGCCTCGCAAGACGAAAAACTCGCTAGACAAAAGGGTTTTCCGTTTTTGCGTTGCTTTGCTAGACGAATTTCCCTATGGGCTTGCTTTGCAAGACGAAAACACCTTGCACTTTTTTAAAAAAGCCGCTTGAAGAGGCACAGTTGCGACGGACCGTGCTTCGCAAGACGAAAAACATCGCAAGACGAAAAGACTTGCAGAATGAATTCTTTTCGTCTTGCGAGGCACCACTGTAGTGGAAAGGCATATACATTATTGTAATAGTAATGTATCATTCCCAGCAAAAATTCAGGTACAGCCACACACAGCTATGGCCTGGCACTAACTAAGACTCTCTTGCTGATTGTTCATAGCTGCACTGACCCACCAACATACAGCAATCCTCCATCTGGCCCCTGAGTCTAAATATCTAGAGACAAAGGAGTGCTTGCTAGCTGGGTTTTGTCTGCTGTTACTCTTGGCATGTACAGTAATACTCAGTATCACATTTCGGTGTCTCCTTACTGCTGACATTCACTAATCACCTTCAGTGTTGTGTTTGAACAACCTTCAGCTTATTTGTACTAAGCCGAAATAAGTAAAAGGTGGATTCAGTTTAGCACATTTGAACTTAAAGCAGAAAATGCATACAACAAAATAAAACAAATAGAAGAAAAGAAAAATAATCTCACAAATTTTGTTGATGTGAAAACAGTTCACTACCTTCCTCTAAAGACTGTTGTGTGATCTTATCTAAGATGATTTATCATGTATGTTGAAATGATTGATCCTGTTTGGCCTTTTTATTCAATTATGAAAGAAAAGGGAATAAATATTACTGAATTGATCACTCAGTGTTCAATATATAAATATGGATTTATCCTGTCGATTACTTATTTAAATTATTGTGGAAATATTGATTGCAAAACACACACAACCGTAATGCACTTTAAAACTTTCCAGTTCAGGTATGCATATTGCTTTGGATTTTTTGGGAGGGGAGTGCTGTCAGAGTAAGAAGGAGACATTTGTGCATCATTTTGTTTTTCTGCTTTCTAGAGTTTTTAGATTAGTCATATCAATCTCTTCTTGGCAGTTGGATGACAAATATAAAGATCATAGTCAAATTCCATCCATTATTTTAGTGAAACCATATATATTTGCAGTTAATACCAATATTGATATAGCAAACTCTTCTGTGCGTGCCAGAAATCCATATACAGTACTTGAGGAATTATATTAATTGGAAAAACATTCCATAGAAAAGAGATAAATATAACAGTCACATTTAAAATAAGTCATTTTTTATGTATACAAAGAGCTGTTCCTGTAGAAAACTCTTGTATATTTATCTTCAATAAGCATTGCATGTTTCTGAAATAGTGACGAATTCCAGGCATAATCTTTATTCCTCCTTATTTTGGATAGGTTATATACTATTTCCTACCATATTTATTTCTCCCTTTCTTGTTAGCAAATTGGCATTTCAAGGCGACTGATATAGAGTGGTTGGTTTACAGTGTTTAGTGGCTATATTTCCATACCAGCTGTAAATACCGTCTATCCAACACTTATATGGCCAAATCACCTTTCAATAAAGATTTTTAACTTTTGAAACTTATGAAACCAAGAATATAACATGGTGCCATATGCAGTTGGAAGTATTGGTTATCCATTGTGCATCTTCTATCACACAGGTGGAGGGGATTCAGCACATTAAGGCATCACTTCTCAGTAAATGGTACCTTGGGTTGTGGACAGGATCTGTTCTAGAGGTCCAGTTGGATCCCAAGGTTTCTGCAATCTGAGGACCACTTCTGCGCATGCGCAGACCGCTTCTGCACATGTGCGTGCAGCAAAACCTGGTAAAATACTTTTGGGTTTGTCATGCGTGCATCCCAAAGTTTACGTAACCAGAGGTTTACGTAAACGGAGGTTTGACTGTAGTTAGGTAGCACAACACTTGAGAGTTTGTCAAGGACTGAGGTGGAAGATGGCAAGGGTGGAAATGAGGGGTTGGTGGGTGAGTACAGCTAGGGTCTGTTAATAAACTCACGATGCTGGTAATGTACGACTGAGTAACAGAACACATGGTTAGGGAATCAGTTTGTGTGCCCCTGTCTCCACCTTACCTCACAAAATTGCTGTAATATTTAAACACATTACATGCATGCCCATTCCATTGATCCTAGGTGCAATATGTGTGATATTTAACTCTGTATTTTAGGAATTAAAATATCATACCTACTCACATTAGATTAGATTATTTAATTTCTATACCTCTTAATATATTAAAAATATCTCTAAACAGTATTTTAGGAATTAAAATATCATACCTACTCACATTAGATTAGATTATTTAATTTCTATACCTCTTAATATATTAAAAATATCTCTAAACAGTATTCAGAAAACTGAAGCAAAAACAGACAACTTAATCAAAATATTTCAAAAATACAGTTCCATATTAAAATATTACATTAATACAGAGTTACTAATATATATTAGTCAATATAAATTCATTTTCCTTCTGACACACCTCTCATCCTTCGGGTTCTAACCCAGGGTTCAGCAAATTCCCAGCTCACCTGTCAGGATGTCACCAGAAGGTGTGCTGACTTCCAAGTGTGAATTACAATGAACATAATTAATGTTGCATAGAACCAGGGCATTTTTTCAGGTGGAACTCACTGGAACTCAGTTCCGGCACCTCTCAGGTGGGCACTATTGCCATTATAAGAGAACAAGGGAGGTGTTTATGGTGAGTTCTGGCATATCTTTTTCTAGAAAAATAGCACTGTCACCTCCATTGGACATCATGCTGAAATAAGAAATGAGTCTCTATCACTGAAAGTTGGATATAGAGAGTCAGCAAGGATACAGAATAGAAGGGATAATTGCTACAAGGTTATGGACAAGTTTCCATTACACCCTTTTCATGGTAGCCACTACGTGACCTGAGTTCCAGTTGTCAGCACTCTGCAGAGAAATTGATCATATGGATGCCCAGAGATTTGTATGCATTAATGCTAAATATGCCACTGGAATTTTGTGAAAAGCCACTCCAAGAGTCTGCCAGTATGTGCAGAATTGTGGGTGTGATACTGGATATATACAACTGGCTAGAGATGAGTGTGTGTATCACCTTCCACACCGAAACACATTGGTAGTATGAATAATATTCTCAAGGCTGCAAAGTTTATTGCTTCTGACTTTATCACTTTCCCCATCAATTCTACTCTGACTTAAAACAATTTTAATTGCATGCTGTTCCGATACAAAAGTGGGCATTATTGTGTGTCTACCAAGATGATTCCAAAATTTATAGCCCCAATGAAACTTCCCTTATTGATGGGTACACAAACAGTCCCAACTAATATTTCGTGGTTGAGCTAAAGGTTAATGGAGTCATCAGCAGAGCCTTTGATATCTTCTTGTGATTTTGAAGACCTGGAAAATATGCAGCAGGTGTAGATTTTGTATCTTTCCCCTTGCCAGTGGGTAAAAATCTCCAGAGGAAAATGGCCAGAGGAAAAAGGAGGAAGCAGTCCTTTCCTCAACAATGTGTTTCCACTCATGAACATAGCCTCTAAGTCTGCTCATCATTTATATCATCAGTAATAATGATGATGTCTGGAGAGGATTATTACTATCTGCAGAAAGTAGCACATGGCAGCTCCCAAGTAGTTTGTCCTGGTCTGGGTTTCAATATGCATGTGTCCTACAGATACAGTTGTTCAAAAGACAGCATTAGGTGCTCTGGGGCTAGCCATAGTTCGTTACTGTGTGATGTGTGTGACAAAGTCCTTAGATTATATAATATGATTTTTTTTTTATCTCAACTATTATTCATGAATTTTTGTGCTAAGAATTACAAATATGTGTTTTCATGGCAAGGAGAAAGGTAGACTTATAAATCATTATATAAATCTGATAGATTTATGAACGAATGTTCTTGGTTTTTAGTTGTTTGGATGCTTAAATTTTGGGGCATGGGAAATGCCTCTGCATTTCTTAGATTCTTTCAAAAATAAGAGGAAGAAGATTTTCTCTCTCTACTTCAGAGACACATATTACTCTGCCAGCTTGAATAACCGGCCATGTTTCAGCCCCAAATGTCAAAAATAAACAGATGAAAGTGTGTGCTATATTTTTACACTGTTGTCAGATGCTATTGGTTTGTCTTTTTCAGAGTTCTATTTATTTCAGTAAATGCTGTTACCTCCGCAGCTCTACTTTCTTAGACTTCCATCAGAACCGTTCTCTTGAGGTCAAATAAATGAATTATCAACTTTTTTATCCCTGTTATCCATTTTGCTGCTGACACTTAGAAGTTCCCTGGTTATTTATTTATTTTGTTTGTTTTCTGTAGTAGAGCAAAGCCACCAGATCATAATGTTAACTGTCACTTTTTGGAAAAACAGAGGCTGATGCATCTTCAGCCTGAAAGTGAGGCTAGGAAACAATATACCCCTTTTGTTTGTGATACGACATGCATTTTATTAAATTATGAACTAGCCAAGGCAGAGTGAATTGAATGCTGAATTTTAAAAATGAGATCACTTCCAGCTAGCCAAGCCATACACTGCTCTTTGCCAATAGATTTAGCCCTCATATACACGTTCAGTACAAGTAGAATTACCACTTTCCAGTTCTCAAAGCCGAGTGGCCTAATTAGCATTTTTTTTACTAATTGTTGCTGATTAAAAAAAATATGTAATGGTTTAGGAAAGGGCTAAGCAACCCCCCCCCCAATTTTCCACCCCAAATTATCCCCATCAAATGGGGCAACAGTTTCTTCAAAGGCCTCCAGATCAGTTTAATTTGGGTCCATCGTGCCAAAAATTGGGTGAAGTCATGCCAAAGTGAAAAAACAAATTACCCAGCTGCAACAAGATTCTGGTTCGATTCCTACCTTTTGTTTGAGGAGGGAAGTGAACATGCTGGAGCCCAATCACAGCTATGTTGTAATCCTGTATTTCTCTGTTGTATTCTGTGGGCATCTCTACTTTAGGGTACACTTGAATTTTGATCTTGCTAGTCGTGCAAATATTTTGGGTGGTCCTTTGCAGTCCTAGAACCCATCTCTGTGGGGTTTGCAGATGCATTACAGTGCATATCATGCTTAAAATTTGTGCTAATTTAAAAGCTTGAGGTTGTTGTTGGCATCCGTCTGTCTCAAGAGACACTGGAGTGTGCCTCTGGGGATGAAGTCAAACAGCAGTACTGCAGCGACCTCCCTGGGGTCCAATCCTGGGTGGTGTGTATGGAGATCCTGGATTGCCCAGTTGATAGGACTCCCATACCATAATATGTGTAAAGTTATGTAGGTTTGGTGTGGTCACTGAAGAAGATACTGTTCAGATCTCTGTGCAAGTATACAAACCCCCTGAAGAAGGCCTTTTTGTTGGGCTACTGATAAATATTTATCAGCCGCTGGATAAATAGTCTCTCTTTTTGGCAGCTTTCCACAAGATTGGTTTGAGTTTGTTTCATTGAACCAATTTCTTTTAATTTGATCTTATATTCTTTAATAAAAATCAAGAAAGAAGTAGTCCGCCATATACAAAGTTTCTTAAGGTATTAATTGTAAATGCTTACATGAGGCTAAAGCTGCTCCAGGTTGGGATCTACCATTTTGTATGTTCATTGAGACCTGTTGCTATAGAGATTCAAAACAAAAAACAGACAAACCCCAATTTGCTGTAAAATACTATGCTTCCTCGTTAATATTCATTATTTTATTTTAAAATGTTTGCATATATTACACAATACATCTAGTCTTAAAGAGTGTAGAAAGATAGGTTTTCCTACAAAATGTTCCATTTTTGTTTGTATGATCTTGAATTATGAATTATAGCAGTTCTTAATTCTTTATTTTTGAGGAATCTGAGGATATTTTTTAAAAGTCCTTTCAGCATAGCATTTATGCAAGAATAACTACTCTTGGATTCAATTGCGTTTAAGGAAATGTTGTTGTATGGCTTTTTATGTTCCAAACTTCAATCAGCCAGTGCCAACAGTATCCCTAAAGAAACACCCTCAATAGACCATTTTCAGCATTTTGCTGCAATTAAACTCCTCTGGTTTTAGCCCTCAGGCAATTTAGTACCTTTTTACATATGCACATTATGAACTTTTGACCAGGGCCTGGTAGTCATATATTAGAGAGCAGCTTTTGAAAGCAGACTTAACAAGTTCCTCTGAGTATTACATTCCGAGTCAGTTGTGGAAAAGGTAATTTAACCAACTTGCAGAGAGGCCATTCAGAATCTTACTGATGATCCTAAATATGTCTCCCTCTCTCTTTGCCCCCCCCTTTCTTGTTTCCTCTGGAAGCTGGTAGCAAGAGCTCTCAAAGTATGTGATTGATCTTTTATTCAGTAGCTAACGAGGGCTGTGATTCTATTAGTGCTCTACAAGGCAAGGGAACAGTGATTTAATGAAGTGTCTGGTGAGCTGGTCATAGATTTATCCTGTTGTCTCTAATTTGCAGAGCCCTTGCGAGTGGTAAAAGAAACTGCACTCACGCTGCCATTAGGCAGGTATTTCCTTAGTAAATTGTTGTAAGGTCAGGTGTAGTTACCTTAGTGGAGACAATGCCTTACCTCCTCAGTGTCTCCAGATGACAGCCGCTGCACTAAGCACTCACTGAAGCAGAAACACGGAGATCAGAGGTCCATTCCGAGTCCCCCTTAGCCAATGCTTGAGCAGATGAACTGCCAAGTGCAGCTAATAGAGTCATAATTGGTGATTAGAACTGGGAAGGCACAATGACATCTTAATACAAACTGGTGCGTACTGTAGTTAGTGCCAGCTGTTGTTAAGTGTGTTGGTGTGGACTAATATGTGTTTTCTCTGCTTCAGTTCTAAGCAATTAGGCGACACATCTTTAATAGTTATTGAGCAGCCAGAAAATAAAGGGTGGTGGTTGTGGGAGAAAATCCTAGGCCCATCAAAATGGCATTCATGTGCTTATTGTACACTTAGCTCAGCATATAAGCTGTCAGCATTAGCTCTGAAATGATGCAGTAAAAAGTTGGCATAAAGAGCAGAAATCTAATAAATATGGTGTGGTGCTTTTTTTGCTTCACCAGTGGCAGAGCTTTTATTCTTCACTGTTCCCAGGGATCATCGATCCCCCCCCCCCAAAAAATGAGCCATTTCCTTTCTGATGAATAACTATCCTGCTGCAATTTGCTGTTTTACCAAATTGTTAAAGCTGACACTGGAAGCTTCTGTACCTGAATTAACCACAAAATTAGTTTTGGTTAAGGGCAGCGTGTTAGGTTGGGGTAACTGGTATATAAGGCAAACATGGAAACTGTTGAGACCAGAATGGAAGGGCTTTTATTGTTGTAACAATTTTTTGTCCTTTGTTCTTGTGCACCAAAATGGTACTTAGGAAGAAGCACATGAATGAGCTTCTGTAGCTCATTAGAGTGTTAGTAGCCACACAGAATTGGTTAATGCGGCCTGATTGCTTTCCACTTAATTCTTTCATTTATTTCATGTTTATTCCATCTTTCATGTGTTTATTTTCTAATTACATTTCTATTCCATTCTTCTTCATAATGGAACTCAATATGGCATGCATGGCTTTCCTGGCAGTCTCCCATTCAGGTCCTGATCCGACCCAGACCTGTTTAGATTCAGCAATGTTCCTATATTATGGGCCTTCATATCATAGACTTCTATCAAAGATCTCAAAGCAATGTGCATGGTATTTCCATACTCTCACTCCAAATTTAACTTCACAAGCCTATGACGGAAATCAGACTGGAATAGAGTGTGACTGGTGCAAGGTTACCAAGCAGTTTTCATGGCTTTTGTGGGGATTTGAGCCCTGATTTCCCTAGCCATAGTCTGACACTCAGCACTACATCATTGTAGGTCTCATAAGTATGACAATAGCTTGCCATTTGCTTTTCCTATCTTTGATCTTAGTATCTTATTTTTATATCATTTTCTTCCTAAGAACTGTGCTATGTAACCTGAAGGATGGTACTGCCAGACAATTTAGATCTTTAGTAAGTGACATTTGAATTTATGTGATGTGCTATTTAATTTGTTGCTTGCTGTTTGTGCCAAAGGATCCCTGGTTTTTGGCCCCCATGAAAAGAACTGTAATTTTAATAGGTCAGTTCTGGAAATAAAGGGAATAGGTTTGGGAAATCAGTCAAATAATTTGCATGTAGTTAAAGGCAGGCTGTACAATGTGCTTGCTAAATGGTAAGATGTTTTTACTGGGATGTCCTTAGCATAGTCTCCTCCTGTACAGAACTAGTATAGCACAGTATATTGTCATGTAGCAGATCAAGCAGTATAGCACAGTATATTGTCATATAGCAGATCAAGCAGAAATCCTGCTTCTGTGGATTGGCATCTTGACAATTAGCTTTCTGTGAATTTTAATTGTAAGCTGCTTTGGGAGCCAATCTTGACTGAAGGGGGGGTATTCTTTCTTGTTTCTGCAAACCTTAGGAAATTCAGTGCACTTTTCCTTCTGTAAATGCCGCCCCCTGCAATTTCTGTGGTTATATTTCAAAGGGAACTATTTGAAACAAGGAACCATGTTTTATGGACTGCACTACTACAGACTGCAAGTGTTGTTGGGAGTGGGGGACGTAACTGAATGCATCCTGAGTAAGAGAGATTCCCTGCATGTACAATAATAGCATTATCAGAGAACAATCAATGCTGGAACTTTTTTCCTTGACGCTTAGGATGCGCACGAAGAGCATTCAAACATGTAGTTCCTTAACCTGTTATCTTAAGTAGTATAGTCCAGGAATGGTTTTATCATCTTCCCTGGTGAGTGTGTGAGATGGAGAAAATTGTTCAAGGAGAAAATGGTGAATGTCACTGAGAATGTGTTTTTATTTTCTATTAAAACATTTATAGGCTGCACTTCACCATTATGGATATATTGGGCATGAATAAAATTAAATATGCCACAAAAATGCAAGCAGGAAACAATCATATTAAAACAATGAGAGGCAAATGAAAACTATAAAATCATTGTAAAATAATCTTATCAGGAACACAGATAAGTTTTGACCTAGCCCTTAAACAATTGTAAAATCACTGGGTTGTGCTGCTAGGGGGAGGTCCTTCAAAATGAAGGAAGCCACCACAGAGAAGACTGCGCTTCTTGTAAGGCTTTGTTTTCTGTACTTTTTTCTTCCTACTTATTTCTTAATGTTACAATCAAGTTAGGAGTTTGTTACCAATTAAGTAAAATTTGCATATTGCAGTCTGGCAAAGACCTTGAACAGTTTTACACTGAACTTCTGTGAAGCTGAAATGTATCTCCAGATAAAACTAAATGGTCAGCAAGAGGATTCAAAACAAGTTAACTAAAGTTTCTAATTTTCTAATAATGTCACTTGTGTCTTTTGCAATCTTATTATAGTATTTTCTAGCACACTTCCATATCATCATTGTCATTTTTAAAAGTTCTATGATGGGACTAGAAATCTAAGCCTTTTAGCCCATAGATCATTTCACTAGGAAACTCCATAAATGGCTTATTGTAGATTAGATGATGTGGTTCAGAGCACATCCAAATCAATAAAAGATCAGTCTTAACCTAGCAAAGTGCTCTTACTTTGATTCTTCTTAGTAAGCAACCAATGTGAAAATGTATGGGTAAGTGTTTTGACTTTTTTTGAAGGGGGTGTAGAACACTGAAACTTTAAGTATTCCTAATTCTTAAATTTCTATAATATCCCTTTCTTCTAAAAAGGCCCGAGTTCCTTCAGATACTGTTAGCATTAGAAGCAGTGTTTTCTCTGTGTATAAAACTATATATACATACATAGCCTGATAAAAAGGCCTTTCTTGTCATAAGGGACAAATAACTTCCAAAGAACTGAGCACAGACAGGCATTTGGTTTGAACCACTAATGCAAACCACATTCCCCTTCCCTCAATGCACTACAAAGTATTTCACAGAAGGAAAACCCCAAACCCAACATGAAACTACCTACACCTAAAGACCACACAAAAATGAAGCTGGACTCACTGACCTCTCTCCTAAGGGCTACAAACAGGCAAAACCCACTCACCCTTCAAAGCCATAAAGGAGCAGCTATAAGCTTGCATCTTTCAACCACAAAAAATAAAAATAAAATTCATGAGGGGCAAAGGCCTGCATAGGTGGAAACTCAAGTTCATCTGGAGAACCAAGAAGGGGCCAAATTGGGGACTCAGGAATGTATAATAGTGTTTATGTATAATTAATTATATAGCAAGTGAAGTTGTCCATCATCACTACTACTACTACTACTACTACTACTACTACTACTACTACTGCTTACTGCTTTTATTTTCTTTGTTTTTTTTGACTCGTGGGAGTTTTTATAATTCATTTATTTTTCTCACTCACTATTTCTCACTCACTATTTCTCATACTGTAACTTAGTCCCAGACACATTGTTGTGCTGTACTGTATGACATCTTTTTTTTGACCTGTGGGAGTTTTTATAATTCATTTATTTTTCTCACTCACTATTTCTCACTCACTATTTCTCATACTGTAACTTAGTCCCAGACACATTGTTGTGCTGTACTGTATGACATCTTCTGCTGGGTCTTATTCAAGAGCTTTAGGGCTCTGGATCCATGACTTCATTTTTGCCTTCCTAACAACATTGTGCATAATGTTCTGCATTATGATGCACTGAGGGAGAAAGTTGTATGTGCAGCTTCAGCCTTCTATCCATGATTCTCATGTAAAGACTGACCAAACAGTACAACCTACCAACTGGAACTACAAATGTGATGATTCTAGCCTTGTGAGTTATTGAAAAATGAATGAACCAGTGGCAAATGCTTTTGAATTTAGGTCAGCCAGGCCTAGCCCAATCTGGTTCTGTCTACTGGCCCACACATTGCCAAACAAAAATTGCTTGATATACTGAATTGTAGGATTGCCTGTGTAAAGGATTTGGGGATTTCTGCTTAGTTTATTATGGAGCAGATAGTCATAATTATGTACAATTTACCTAATTAATTGTACTAGCATGGTTTAAACTTGATTTTGATTAATATATGTTCCAGTTCCAGTAAGGATATTACAATGGGCCAGAGAGAAAGCATATAAAAGCCCTTCATGTTGCTTCTGTGCAATCATTCTCTCATTTGTGGCTTGACTGTTATGACCAGCATGTTTTCCGAAGACACTGACATATTTCAAATATAACACTGAGCTATGATTAAGCGTTACATGCACAAGCAGTGGACCATAAACCATTGTTTGATTACAGACCAGTCAGGATTATAAACCACAATTTGATCCTTGTTTATTGAACAAACCATAGTTTGCCATATTAGAGGAGAGAATGCATGAGCCAAAGCTGCTGTTCATGCATATAACTGTAAACTACACTTTCAGCATTAAATCTGAAAAGGACCCACAATATATATTAATCTAATAGGTGTAGTTACTTCCTTCAGCACCCTTTCACTACCTTTAAGTAAACCTAATGCATCTATTGGTCTTCTTGAAATAACTACTGATGCATTATAATTGGTCAAGGAGGGAGGCTAATGTTTCTTGACCAGGCCTATTGACCAGTATGTGTTTGCACATGTTGTTAATAATTTATTCTTGGGGGGGAAATCTATGTGCATTATAGTCTTTGATGTCATCATGAATTTCAAAGCCAACCATTTCATTTTCATTTAAAAAAAAAATTCAAAGAGGGTAGAAAGGAAAATCATTTTAAAACTTTTTTAAATAAAAAAAAGTGGGGAACTTCCAGCTAACACTCATCCATGCTAATGAGACTGTACATTAATACAGGTTTTTTTTAATCAAGGCAAGCTTACTGTACTCTGCAGGTGAAAAGTATTTGAATACAAGACTTAATGCATCTAGTAGATTAAAAGAGAAATTAAAGACTTGAGACTGAGAAGAGATCAAAGGCTGTCTTTTCATTGTTCTTTTTTATTGTTTATTGACTTCAAAAAGACTTTTTAGTTTAAGCTGACTTTAATATCTCTTGAATGCTCTTTTGTAAAGTGACTTTGAAAACTCATGGATAATGTCTTCATTAAGTGGAGAAAAATCTTGGTGAAAATATAACTGTAACTTTGCTTTCATTATAGAAGAAAGAGATAACACTTTGCTTAATTAAGGTCTGTTTTCCCTCTGTTCTTAATTTTATGAACATTTTTTTAATTCCTGCTGATAACAGCATGAAGTAGTCATACTCAGATTTAAATTGTTATTTTCCACAGTCATATAACAATGTGAGGTTTGAATCTACATTCATTAGTAAGGTTGTGGTCATAAGAATTACTTTAGTAAATTGGTCCAGCTTTTTTTTTTTTAAAAAAAAGTATTGGCCACTTAGATATAAATCCAATCGAAATAATTTTCTTGTACTAGTCATTGGCCATGACAAATCTGAATAAAAAATAAATACAAGAAAAAGGGGTGTTACACCACAAATCATGGTCTCTGCGTCTCCCTTGCAATTCACTGCTATATTGTCCATGGACATCTTTCTGATCTTTTTGGCCACCAAAGCAAAATGAGTCACTGAAAACCAGAGCGCAGTTAGAACTAAAATAAAAGCCCAGAAATATTGCAAGACAGCTATCTTTCCCTATTTGTCTCTATCTTGTGTTTAGAGGCCTCTGAATATTGAGGTTCTGTGTAACTGTTACGGATGTGAAGCATGAATAGAGCTGTCCTTCAGGCATTTCTGGAGTACCTTTTCAATACAAATCTTACCACATTTCACCATCCACATGTGTTGAGTTACACATGTACAGGATGAGCACAGGTTTCCTGGGGTTTATTTCAGAGCTGCAGTGAACCAGTGGGAAAATTATACATATGGGGGTGGGGTGGGGATTAGCAATAGGCCAAACTGTGGGATAAAGGCATTTGCACTTAATTGAAAAATATAGAGAATTTGAGCATTTACACAGACAGCATTTGGTTTGAACTAGTGGTCAGGTCTAAGAGGAGAAAGAGATAGAAGGAATCTAATGTCAAATGCAATGTGGAAAATGTGTGACAGACATCAGATAGACATGTGTGAGTCAAATGGGTTAGGGAGAGACATTAGAATGCAACTACATGCTGCTGCAGACCTATTCCAAGATGAAGGTGGGTGTTCTCCACGAGGCAGCAGTGAATCAGGTGATCGTCCTTAGCACTTGGACAACAGTGATTTCTTTGGCTCTGCTTACACCCTGGGTATTTTATAAGATGCTTCTTATGATCAATGAACATTGGACATTCAGAGTACAATGATAGGACACTGGAGATGGGCTTGAGCTTTCTTTAGCCCCGTATGCCTCAGAACTGACTTTGCAATGGAGTCTTCAATATCATGCTTTTAAATTGTTGTAACCGAACTTACAAAACTTGAACTTGAATTGTTGTAACCTGCTCTGGGTCCATATGGTGACGGCAGGTAAGAAACATTGTAAAAAGGAATAGTAAAGATTGCAAGTTATGTAACTATCTTTAGCAACAGTAACTGCCTTTTGGTAGGCTGCTGCTGAATGCCAATACAATGTATCTTTCTGGTTTCAGCTAGGAGTACAAAATTCACCCCCTTCCTTCATAAGTGATTATATAGTCATAACTCGGAAGTAGAACAGAATCCGTTCCAGAAGTCCATTCAACTTCCAAAATATTAGGGAGCCAATTGGCAGTTCCAAAGAACATTCAAAACTGGAACAATCACCTCCAGATTTGCGGCATTCGGGAGCCAAAACATTTGTTTCACAAGGCATTAGACTTCCGAGATACGACTGTACTGTAGTCTCAACAGTGTTTGAAACCAAGTAATGTTGGAACCTTTAAATTTCTAATGACAGATACAGTGGGGCCGCCTCTTATGCAATGTGGTATGCCTCCACATGCAAAGGAAGTCCAAAACCCGCAGAACCTCCCCCCCTCTGCAAAGAGGCCTGCGTACTGGATTCTGCGAAGGTCCCAGGAGGTTCAGGATGTGGGAAAGTTAGGCAACACCTTCCTTATCTGCCTCTGGAAGCATCCCAGGCCCCTCCTGCCACCTTCCCAGAGACTGGGTGCAAAGGGGAATTCAATCAATCAATCAATCAATCAATCACTGGGGATGGCAGGTTTTCCTCACTTTCCATTTATTTATTTAGCCCTCCTCCCCGTATAAGGTTGCAATCATATGAGCGTAACTTGCAGACCCACTGTATACTGTTTTCTTCACAGGCATCTAATATTTTCATAAAGTCAATAATATTAAGTCATTAATTGTGTTATGGATTTTATCTAGATTTAATTCTGCATAGAAAAAAATGTTGCTGTCTCTTCTGGTATTTTGATATAACAGTGCTTTCCATTGGGCAGTTTAGCATACAGAAGTTAATTTTGTGGAGTTGTTTTTGTATGCATAGCTGCAAAACAAATTGTGCAATATAAGCATCTTTATGGTGTATATAGCTAACTAGTTTACAAGCATAATCTTTGTGGGTGGTTTAGAAGCTCAATTACCACTGAAATTGAGGGGATAAATGTCCCTACAAGCTTCCATAAAAGTTATGTATTTTGTGGCACTTACAGGGCTGGGCAGGTTTCGCCATCCCTTTGCAAACCCTATAGCCTTGTATTTAGAAATAGTATGCAATCAGTTGTAGATCACTTCTTTGTATGTTTCCCTGAAATTAGTATGGATCACACAGGGTTTGTTATTGAGGTTTGTTTTTTTAGGCTGTAATTCATACACGTAAGTAATCTTCTGGATGGCAGCCATTGTCAAGTATACCTAAGTAATTCGTAACATTGCTCTTAGTAGCAGTGTATCCTGAAAGTGCATTTAGAGAGCATTTGTCTTTCAAAACATAGCACATGACCTCTCTTTATTACTTCATTTCCATACACATTCCCAGTATTTGGCTAGTGTAGTATAATTGTCCATTTTGTCACCATTTGAGAAACATGTAATCACTTATTTTCATGGGTGTCCATGGGAGCTCTTGCCCCATCCCAGAATGCTTAATATGTTTATTTTTTGATGTACACATGAACACACCTAGTTAGTCAGCAAAAGATTTTGATTAATCTCTGAGACCATTCCTATTGAGGGTGTCTGCCAGATTTCGACTTTTGGCATTTTTCAGGAGGGGAGCCTTCCTGGGCCAGCAGGTAGCTCAGGTGAATTTTGCTTGTTTAGATCTAATGATGGTGTTTCTACAAATATTTCAAGATTTGGAAACTTTAGAAATACAGTGATAATATCATCAAAAGAGTTGTGGTGCTTTTTGTAATAGGTGAGGAGCTTAGAGGCGCTGCTGGACCTACCACTACTTTTTGAGGAGCAGGGAGGGAGTGGCCAAGGATAGAAACCAGGCTAGAAACAAAAAGTGCTGGCAAAGTTTTCAGAAGAGTTATACCAGTGGTCCCTCTGCATTCCATATCTGAATTTGCTTATTACCTCACCAAAGATTTGTTTCTTCATGTTGAAGAAAAAGACTTACAAGCCCATGCCAATTCCATTCAGAAGCATTATACACTTGAAAATTTTTTTTGGGGGGGTGAATCTGTTGCCTGGTATGAATTGGTAGGCAAAATTATAGATGAAAGAAATGCATTCATCAATCATGCTTCATACACATCAGTAACCTTACTGAAATATTAGACCACAACAAACTGTTCCCTGCTATTAAAACTGCCATCTGTACAGCATTTTCCCTCCCAGTTACAAAATGCACATATGAACTACAGCACTCTGTGCAAGGTGTAGAGATGGTTATGTTCAATAATAAGTGAAGATTGGTTGTCTAGCTTGTGTGTGTTGAATGTGTTGAATATCCATAGAGAAAAGTTGAAGATCTATGCCAAGACCGTAAGAGATTCCATTTCTTGTTTGTACTATATTTACCTTTTTGTTATGGATACACAAAGATTATCTAAAAGGTCTTGACTGGTTTCAGACCTTATGTCTGGCATTCACTACAGTTTAGGAAGATTATGTATGAAAGATGTAAAATTCAGTCTCAGGTGTTTTTAATTTGGTTGAGAGGAAGTTCCACAGAGAAGGTTCTATCTGTCATGCCCACCAGTCTGGCAGATCTTACAGCAGGATCTATGAGGAGGGCCTACACAGGAGATAATCTCTGTGCTCAGGCAGGTTTGCTCAAGTGATGGCCTTCAGATAGCCTTGTGCACAAACATATACAACACACATGATAGAACTGAGAACATACCCTACAATGCTAAAATGGAAAGGCAAATTTTCAATTCATCTGATAGGTTTCAATCAAAAAGGTCATTTGCAGATGCTTGAAGGTAAACAGTATTAAATTTCCAGTTATAGGTAAATTAGGTCAGACATTTGTATAAATCATTTTGGTAATCCAGAAAAAAAATACATAGGTAGCAAAGCTTCTGCTTATCAGAGTCAGTGCTATACTGTGGCTTTAGCTGCATTATAGTACAATATAGAGTCCAATTATTGATAAGTGGCATTTACTGCCTGGTCTTTTAGGTAGGTAGTGTCATATTATGGCATTGTAGCTTGCTATTTTTATCCAGCATCTCACCTCTAAGATAATAATAATAATAATAATAATAATAATAATAATAATAATAATAATAATAATAATAAATTTTATTTGTATCCCGCCGTCCCCAGCCGAAGCCGGGCTCAGGGCGGCTAACAACACTAAAATAGATATATATATCTAGCTACAGATTTTCTTTTTCACATATTTGAAACATAGAAAAGCAGCTAGTTGTACTTTTAAGCTCTCTCATGAATCTGTGCATAGATTAACATGGAGTCTATTTAAATTACAGTTGCATTAATTACATTTAATATAGTAGCTGCTTAAGATGTCACTTCCTTATGTTTTAATGAGGTTTGAGTACATTTGATATATTGTTACATGGAGGGAAGGAGGTTCTTGCGGGAGTTAGCTAATTTAAGAGGAGGACAGATGGCCATTAGAAATTACCAATTTTTACTACCTATCAGTCAAACAGAAAAGCAAACTCTATAAAGAACAACCTTTGCTTTTGGTTCCTTTTTTAGATACACCGTTTAATAAAGAAAGAAATATAATTGAGAAAGAAATATATTTTTGCACTCCAGAGTATGGGGTTATAACTTTGATTTTATTTTTGTGATATTAGTAATCTTCATTGTACAGTGGTACAATGGTTCCAGAGGTCTGTACGTAACCTGAAACTGTTCTTAACCTGAAGCACCACTTTAGCTAATGGGGCCTTGTGTTGTTGCCGCACCGCCGGAGCACGATTTCTGTTCTCATCCTGAAGCAAAGTTCTTAACCTGAAGCACTATTTCATGGTTAGCGGAGTCTGTAACCTGAAGCGTATGTAACCTGAGGTGCCACTGTACAAGTAACATAAATGTCCAGATGAAAAATCATTGTGAATTTAAATGTGAAATAAGTATCTAATCATAATCAAATCTATTTGAGCTTCCAGAATCTGGAGCTGCTAAAGGTGATATTTTTGTGATATTTTTCAGCAAAGAGCATTCTGCTTAAAAATACCAGCCTCATACCTGGCATTGCTCAGGCATTCTAAGAAATCAGTTTTGGTTGCAGTTTCAGTCTGTCATCTTGATTCAAAATGGCACCCAACTATATGCAACATCAATGAAAACCTTCTCCTTAACCTCAGAAACAATCATGCAACATTTGGTTATAGCATCTTAAAAACTGCTCACATACATAGTGGACAGACAAACAACTTCCCAAAACATCTTAAACAACATGTATAATGCACTAATACACAATGCTGCTCAGTCAACCATCTTGATTTAAAATAGCATCAAGTCATACCCAAACAGGCAAAAAGTTGCTCCCAGGAACCATTATGCAAAATTTGTTTACTGGCCAGCTTCAGATGAAGTGCAAGACTAGTAGCACCAAGTCCACTCACATGGACAATTCAAAAAGGAAGGTTTGGTCACAGGCAAAGGTCAAAACACAAGGGGAGCAGGAAAGGTGGTACAGAAACAGTCCAAGAACAAACACAGGGAAGCCCAGTGACCAAACAGATCACAAAGCAAGTTAAGAGCGCTTGCGCAAGGATGTTGTTCCAGTATTCAGCCAGCAACTGAATACTTTCAACCAGCAACTTTTAGAGCTCCACCCATATCACAGTTGCAGGTTGTCGGAATTGCCTGAGGGGTAGCTTCCTTGCAAGTAGCCCCTGCTCCCATTGAGTTCTCGTTCTTTAGGTGGGCACTCTAGTGACTAGTAGTTGATTGGACCTGCACCTTTAGTTGCTGGCTCTCCCCAGACTCATTGGCTTAGCTTCCAATTTCATGTAGGGGCTCTCTGTGTCTTGCATAGCATGTTGGGGTGCTTTGACCTCTGAAGATTCCAGATCCCCCTGCTTTGTCTCACTTTCCATTGACACAGGCTGCCCCTCTGCAATTTTTGCTTTCACAGACAGATCCTCTTCTGAAGAAGATTCTTCCACTGGGAGTGTGAGAGTTATGACACCTTAAGGGATGTCCAAATCATTGCAGTTTTGACAGCCATCTTGATTTAAAATGGCATCCAACTGTAGTCAAACATACACCAAAACCTGCTCCTCAGTCTCAGGAACCATCAAACCAAATTCGGTGATGATATCTTAAGAGGCGTCCAAATGTTGAGAAAGGTTTAGTACAACCTTTTAAAATGTCATCCAATTGTAGGCAAACAGAGATGAAAATATCCTCCTTGATTTCAGGAACCATTGCATCAAATTCTGTGGCAATATGTTGAAAGGCATCTGAATGCATAGATGGAAAGGCAAACAACTTTCCAAAATATAGATTCAATGACGATGGTGGCTGATTCCTTCTTATGATTAGGAAAGGTTAAAAGTCTTAAATAGAAAGCTAGGCGCATTTTTACATAAACAGTATGTTTGCAATTTGCAAATCATAGTATAGCCAACTGTATGTTGGATATCTAAGGTGGGGAATACAGTTCAGGTAACAGTCTGTGTCTTTATGGCACTTTATTTCCACACCACCTGCTACAATTAGACAAAATTACTAAGTGGCTAGAATGGTAACTTTATCTATCAGCTGATATTATAATTAATGACTATGGAGCTCCTATTATTGTGTACTTCCAAGACATCAAGTGGAAAGCTGTTGTCATGCTTTAAATAATGAAAAAGTTTCAGGTCTTGATAAATGGCTCAGTTGGATGCAGTTTAGAAAGTTGAGAGCATATGCTTCTGTCATTAGGAACTAAGGATTAGTTACCCTTCATACGACTCTTCAGATCTCTCTAATTCTTTTAGGTATTGTTCAAAATGCGAAACTTATAAGAAGAAAATGATGTGTGGAAAATTCAGTAGATGACTGCTACCATTTATTACCGTTTTTAAAGCAACTAGAAAAAATATTGTAAAAGTTGTAATCTTTTGTTTAGATGGCAGCTGTTATATCTGCTTCTGCTTCCTTTCCTTTAGCGATCTTTTTTTAAAAAATTGTCCAATAATTTAATAAAACAAATTTAATAAAACAAATACTAAAATTGCAATTTTTGAAGTAATATAATGGCAAAAAAAATGAAATGATGCTGTGACTGTGTTTTTCCGTCTTGATTTTTTTGCATTTCTGAAGATCTGCTTTTGTCTCCGTAAATGTCTAGCACTGGACTAGCAATTTGGGGGTGTAAATGTTTTCCAGATTTGTCTAATTTTGTTAGACTGCTTTGTGTCATCTGAGAATCACTAATTATTCACAGCATACCTCTTCTGTTAAGCAATACTAATATGGGTATAGCGGTGAAAAAACAACATTGCTAATTCTTCTGGTTATCATCCCACCCCTCTTAACCTTGTAATGGAGGTAAGTTATTTTACATTTTCCCACCAATCCCTACATACCTCCAATTTTTAATAAAGCAAATTGCATGCTCTTTCAATCATTTTTTTTTTTTTTGCACTTTCCATGCTCAAGAGATGAGAAATTCAGAGCGGTTTTATGTCAAAAAAGAAAAGTGGAGAATAATAATAATAAAAAACACCTTTTCAGTAGGTGCTGGAGGTCCTGTAGGGATGGGGACTGTCTGACCTCAAGAGGAAATGTGTTTCATAAACTTGGGCCCAAAATACTAAATACATGACTGTGAGTTGTGCATCCTAGCCATGGGGAACCACTAACAGTGACATCCCCAAAGGTCTCAGTGATTGGGCAGATATACAAGGGAATGTACGGTCCTTGATTTATCTTAGATCCAAATGGTTAAGTGTCTTGTAAAGTAATACAAGAATCTTGAACCTGACCCGGTAGTGTATGGGCATCCAGTACAAACTTTTGAGCACTGGAATTATGTACTGCTTGTAGTCTGTCCCTATCAAAATTCTAGCCACAACATTTTTCACCAGCAGGAGCCCCTGGACCAGGGCCAAAGGTAGCTCCACATAGAGCACATTGCAATAATTGAGTCTTGAGGTTATCAATGCATGGATCACAATCACCAGGCAATCCCTGCCCAAGAACAGCTGGGCTGGTAAAAGGCACTTCTAGCCAATGAGCTTCCATTGACAAAGGTGAATCCAGGACCCCCCGCCCCCCCAAACTTCAAACTTATATTTCCATAGAGAGTTCAACCCCATCCAGAACTGGCAACTGGCTGATCTCTCAAGTATGGGAACCACCAAGGTAGTACCACATTCATAGCTATGTTAAGTCCAGGCTGCAAAAATGTGAAACCAGCCCAGTTCAAAATGCTGCTTTCAGCTCTTCTTAGTCACATTTTAAAAATCCAATACAAACTAATCTGATCTGCCTGAACAACTTGATAATAGGTGAATATTTGGGAAAGGTTCAGAAAGGGGCATCCAAAATGATAATGGGGCTGAAAAGACACCCCTATGTGGAAAGGTATGCAGGCTTTCCAGACACCTTGTTGACCACTTTGAGAATAGGACACAGAACTTGATTGGCCTTTGGTCTTATCCAGCAGGCTTTTCTTATGTTTGTACTCAACTGCAGCTGGTGATATAACACTTGGTCAAACAATTTGTCAAACAATTATATTTCCCAAATAGCCTGGAAAACAAGACCCTTCTTTCCTTTGAAATGTATGGATGATAGGAGATTGTGGTGGATATCAGTATAGCAGAACAGAGTAAGCAGGGAAGCCAACATGGTGCACCTTCAGATGTTATACTACATTCCTGACCACTAACCATAATTGTGGAACTATTGGAAGGCTATCCCTGGACTATTAGCGATGCATCATAGTGGATGGGGAGTGGGCATTGATATTTTGTGTGAGAATACCTCACATGGCCCTATTTTTCATCTGTGAAATGTTGGAGAATACCCTACGTGGGCAAAATATTGTATGTGTTGGTATGAGCAGGTGCCCAGCTGTTTGTCATTTTCTACTTCTTCACACCCTCTTAGTGTTTAAATAAAATATTTAGCCTATGTATGAAATCTTAAATTGCTTTGCGATTATCTTGGGCACTCAAAAACAAGACCCACTTGAAAGCCAAATCCAAGCATAGATATTCCATGGCACGTCTTACAATCTAAATATTGCTCTTAGCCTAATCGAAGCAGCAAGAGTAGTCACAGCAGTTGATGGACTATTTTTCAAATTGATTTCAAAAATGTATTTAAGGGGATGATCTTCTACTCTAGATTACCTATTGATTTTTAATATGAAAAGCTCATTATATAAGCAGTAACTGCATATAAAAACCTAGCAAACCTTTGCTTAAATCCTTTAATTGAATTTCCAGAGCCTGTGGTTCTACTTTTTTTTTTAATTAAATCTATTTCTTTTTTTAAGTGTTACTGTGTAATTTGCATGCTGTGAAGTGGCCCTGTCCCAGATAAAGTGCCATTGATCCTTATTAAACCTCACCTCTGGGCTTGCTGAAAACTAACCGGAAAAATTAAAGTGTTCATGCTGCAATGCACTTACTGCTTGTGTGATAGGATTATGGAAAAAATAATAAAACTAATTTCCAAGACAGAATTTATAATGCAAGATTTTATTTTTTTATTTTTTTCAGTTTGATAAGTAATAGCAAAATCCTATCCAAATATAAATCATATTTTAGCTAGCAACTGCAGCAGTAATTTGGAAAGATAATGTATATTTGATATAATGTCATCATGTATGTGGCTAATCTTTTGTGTTTTAATTTTTTAAACTGTAAATTGAACTGATGATGGCTTCAGCTAAACAGATTAAACAGAGATTGGAACTAAAAGCTGTCTCTTATGGTGTACAATATCTTACATTAGTAGCAATTTCCATTTTATTACTTTGTTATATATATATATATTTACAAATTTTGTGCTAACGATTTATGGATTGCAATTACCATGAGAGAGGGGAGTGGGAATGCAACTGGGTATTTTCTCTCTCTTTGTCCTCCCCACCTCATTTTTATGTAATACAAAACATTTGTTATTTTAGAAGCAATAAAATCCCCTAAAGAAATATTCATAATCAATAAGAACACAAAATATGGAATATATTAACTGAGTTATAAAAATGTTTGTAGTATGGCACAAAATGAAAAACACAGCAAGTTGTGTACGGTTTAAAGTGTAATCAATTTTAAACTTGCATATGAGGATATAAATGATAAACAGAAGTAGTAGCATTTTTAGTAAAGGCTGTAACAAAAATAATATATTTATGGCCTACTCGGTTCTTTTTATAGCTCATTAATGTAGAAAGCAAACACTGTGTATCCATCTTTTTGAACAGCTTAAAATTCCCTTAAATGATAATTTTTTAAATGGAAGCAATGTGATCATTTTGCAAGCCTCTCTCTTCAAACACATTTTATTACATAGGATATGATAGCAAGTTTACATCAGCATCAAAACCATGTCCAGAATTATGTCATATCCTTGAAAAACCCTTAAAAAACCTTCAAAAACTGTAATTGTTATAGGCATTGGTGCGAGTGTTTGTCAGAAAACCACTTAGATTGCTTTAAATTTAAAACTTCTATTAAAGTGAGATTTAAGTTCTTTTCTATTACTCATATTTTATTTTATTTTGCTTTTGCTTTTGTTTATATCAATACATAACACTCCCCTCCACTGGGGAGGAATGGATTGTATTGGTATGTGCTCTCTGTGTTTCTGGAGGTGACAGCCTATCCTAGTGTTTGGCTTCCTTTAGAATATTACCATACTGTTAATATTTGAGTTTATTTTTAAAAATTACAAGTAGAGCATAAGTAGAGGTAAACATCTTGAGATATCCTATAGGGTGCCTCCCAGCCTCCAGCACACTGCTTTGCTTTATCTGTGTGTCAAGGTAGAGTCTTTCTCACTGTCCTCAAAGGTGTTTTCTTTCTCTTTTCAAAAAATGCTTATCTTCTTCCACTAGACTGGCAAAAAAGGACATCACTAAAAAAGAGGAAATAGATTAACAAAAACAGAGGGCAAAAGGAGAGTATGGATTTGTGAGGAATTTGCATGTGCTACTTTTTATGTACAATAAATCTACATATGGAGAAATATAGGCCTGGATTCTAAGCAGCACACCACAAATGTAAGGACTCCTTCCATTGGCAGAGGGTACCAGGATCCAGTGCAGGTTTTCAGGGTAATAAAGGCACAGGGAGGCAATTTTTGCTGAGTTCCTGTTCCTCCTGCACCACCTCTCGCCCAACCCTCTAGAACAGATTTTTAAGGGACTGAGGGGGATGTTCCTGCCCCTGGAGCTTTATCTAGGATCTAAGCCAAGGGTTACCAACCTTTTTGGACCAGTGGACACATTAAGAATTCTGAGCAAATGTTGTGGATACCATTCACAAAATGGCTTCGTTTTGTGGTGATAATTTTTATTAGTTTTCAATTACAATCCAATCACAAAATGGATTCTATGGGGTGTGTGGCATAACACAAAATGGCTACCATGTGAGGACATATAACACAACATAGCTTATTTAGGGTTGCCATATTTCAAAAAGTAAAGTTCCTGACACCCACAAAAGTTTTCTTTAGGAAGACCCCAAAAATTGTTGAGCCTACCCCAAAAATAATGATTTTAAGCTTTGGGAGCTGTTTCCACTGCTTTTTCCATTGTGTTGCCGATTTGGCAAAATTCCCCCTTGATGCCATTTCTACACCTGAAAACTAGGACATGTCAGGAAAATTCCTAGCCATGACAAGCCTAGCCATATTAGGTGTGCTAGGCAGAGGCAAAGCAGGTGTTGAGCAGTTCTGCCTTTTCTCTGTCATCCAATAGCATCAGGTAGGTAGCTGTGTTGGTCTGACACAGTCTAAATGAATGAATGAATGAATGTCCAGTAGCACCTTAGAGACCAACTAAGTTTGTTCTGGGTGTAAGCTTTCATGTGCGCACACACGTCTTCAGATCCCCAATAGCATGTCTCTGTCTTCTTCATGCAGAGGACTTACTACTTGCTTGTTCTTTCTCTTGCTTCAAACATAGCCAGAAACCATTTTTAAAACTATCTTGTAAGCCTGAGCTCATTCTGAACTTTGGCCCGCCTGACGTTCTCACTGTCATTGTTGGCTACTTATATATACTTTTCCTTCCTTGTGTATACTCTTCCTTATACATGCCATTCTTAAATATCAGCACATCTGTAAGCTCCTCATGCAGCCACACCAGTTCTTTAGATGCCTCCCACTTTTCTTTCTTTTTGGAATCATCTGCCTTTGTCTTTCAATGTTTCACCTTTCAGAAACTCCCATCCATCCTGGATTACCTTCTCTTTGAGGATTTCTGACCATGGAAACTCATCTAGTAGTTTCTTAAGCTTTTTGTCCTCAGCCTTCTTATTATCCAGAGTGCATGTCCTACTACACTCAGCTTACCCTTGTCTTTGTATAATGAAACCCAAGAGGACACGATCACTTCCTCCCAGGGTTCCCTGTACTTTCACTTCATCAATCAGTTCCTCCCTGTTGGTACGGATCAGGTCCAGTGAGATGACACCCCTGTTGATTATTCCACCAACTGGGGAAATGAAATTGTTAGGAAGGCAGGTGAGGAATTTGTTGGACCTCACATTCTTGGCAGAGTTTGAGTTCTCACAGATATCAGGGTAGTTGAAGTCTTCCATGGCTACTGTATCTCTCATTTTTGAATGTTTGGTAATCTGCTCTAAGAAGGCATAATCCAAGTCCCCAGTCGTTTTAGAGGTCTATGGCATACAGCCACAATACAGTCACTTTCGTTTCCTACAGTTTTTGCCCATACACTCTCAATCTGCCTTCCATGCTCCAGGTCATGGATCTCTTCAAAAGTGTACACATCCTTTACATATACTGCTACTCCTTCTCCCTTCTTGTTTGATCTATTTCTTTTGAGAAGAAAAGCTCCCATATGAGCTAGCCTCAGCTGGGATCCTGCCCTAGCTAGAGATGGGTAACTGTCAGATACAGGCCCTGTTTGTTGGTGCCACACTTGGTAGCCTTTCCTCAAACAATTTTCATCAAGCATCTGTTTTGCCATCTTTTATAAGAGCCAGGTGAAGGCTATTTTGTCAACTAGTTCTACTAATAACTTTTGGTAAAGTCTTTGTGCTGAAATAATACTGATAATGTTGTTACTTTTATTCCAGTGTTGATGTTTTTAAAATGATGTGTAAGCCGTAGAACAGGCATAGGCAAACTCGGCCCTCCAGATGTTTTGAGACTATAACTCCTACAATCCCTGACCACTGGTCTTGTTAGCTAGGGATGATGGGAGTTGTAGTCTCAAAACATCTGGAGGGCCGAGTTTGCCTATGTCTGCCATAGAATAATACAATTGTAGAGATGGAAGGGACCACATCTTGAGAATCAAAGTGGTGGGACATAGAAGTTGGTAGTGGTGCCCACCCTGTGGAATGCCTTCCCATCAGATGTTAAGGAGATAAGTAATTATATAACATTTAGGAAACATCTGAAGGCAGCCCTGTATAGGGAAGGTTTTTAAGTTTTAATGTTTTACAGTGGGTTTATGCTGGAATCATATATAAACATGTTGCTGTTGTTTTTCACTAGTGGAATTGGTATTATGGAATAAACTCCATGCAAAAATTTGAGAGTCCAAACCTCTATTGGAATTCCACCGGCTTTTCAGGGCACACCTGTTTATAGGCATTCCAATGATCTCTTGACCCAAGTATCCTGGTTTAATTGCTTTGCTGACTAAGTTGCTGTTTTAATGGTTTATCATGTATTTTAACTATTATGTATTTCTAATTATTCTGTATTTTAACAATGTTCTGCAATTAATTTTTTTAATTGTAAACCTCTTAAAAGCCGTATATAAATTAATTTAAGCAGTATATAAATTAATTTAAAATATAAAGGTAAAGGTAAAGGGACCCCTGACCATTAGGTCCAGTTGTGACCGACTCTGGGGTTGCGGCGCTCATCTCGCTTTATTGACCGAGGGAGCCGGCGTACAGCTTCCAGGCCATGTGGCCAGCATGACTAAGCTGCTTCTGGCAAACCAGAGCAGTGCACGGAAACGCCATTTACCTTCCGGCCGGAGCGGTACCTATTTATCTACTTGCACTTTGACGTGCTTTTGAACTGCTAGGTTGGCAGGAGCAGGGACCGAGCAACGGGAGCTCACCCCATCGCGGGGATTTGAACCGCCGATCTTCTGATTGGCAAGTCCTAGGCTCTGTGATTTAACCCACAGCGGCACCCGCGTCCCACAATTTGAAATATAGAATTAACTAAATAAACAAACAAAAACATTTTTAAATTGACATACAACTTGTGACGAGTGCATTGTACCTGGCTCCATTACCAAAGACAGCTATTTTAAAAGTAGGACAGCAAGAAAGCAAATCATGCCTGTAAAGTAATTATTTCATAGATTATGCCCTAAGGATATGTCTGAGCTCAAAATACATAGGGCACTTAATTTCCTAATAATAAATGTGGAAAGTACTAGTTTACTGAATACATAGGTTCCCCTAAAAAGATTGGGGAAATTCCTGCTCCCTGTCCTCTATAATTATGCTTATACATAGAATATTAGGAAACAGGAAGCAGTGCCAGCATCCCTGTAGATGAGTGATCACCCTCGCCCCGGTACAGTAATAGTGCAAGAACAGGTGAGTTGTAAAGAAGCTACATTTCAATGTAACACCCAGCTCCTTTTGCGGTCCCATTTGCAAATTCTAACACTGCCTCAACTGACTTAGCTTTTGTTGTCCCTAGCAAAAACAAACAAACCACTGTGTCCTTTCCTGCGGCCATGTTACACGAGTGCATTCCTTGCAGCTCTAATATTTACCCTGAGTTTAATAGGTAGGGACTGCCTTCTTCATTTTCAAATTCATGGCTGCTTGGTGGTCTTAATTTTCTCATCATATTCAAAGATGACAGATTAATAGGTGGTTCCCCCTCAACGATGTGGGCAGATCTTAAAAGGATCCCATTAGTTTATATTACTGGGTACCGTGCAGGGAAGTGGAAGCAGCTCCTCAATGAAAGTCCACACTGACACCTGCAGTTTCAGGCGAATAATAATAAAATGCACACACACATGTGCATGCGCACACACAGCCATTCATTTAAATGCTTGCAGTCAGCCTTCTGGATAAAGTGTCATCCGATGAAGCAGGCAGCTATATATAAGGGCTCAAGCAAAAATAAATAAATTTCTTTTCTTTTTTTACTGGTATACAGTAACAAAACTACTCTCCTAAAAATTATCCCTCAAGGAAAGGAGCACTTAAACTCATTTTTCTAATGTAAATATTAAGGACAACTAAAAGACATATTCAGATGGAATATAAAATAAGATTTCTAGTAAGTTTGTGTATGTGTGTTGTAAAATAATAGAAATCATTGAAGCAATAACAAGTATACCTATAAATGCTAGGTGTGATACAAAAATTAAAATAACATGGGCCCCACTTGCTAGTTTACAAAATAAAAGTAAAATCAGCACACACTTGGGAGGAAAGAAAAATAAAAGGAAGGCAAATTTATTGGGGGGAAACAGATACTTTGCTGAATGACTCCTGAGATGGTTCAGGAAGCCAGCCTTCTCCCTCCCTAGGTTTCACACTGTGACGTAAATGAGGGTGCTGGGGTCATGCCAATAACGTTTTTAGCTCTGAACTGGTTTCAGTTATTTGGAAAACAGTTCTCATTCACCAGATGAAATTTAGATGGCCACTTCACATCAGAATAATATTCATGAAGGCCTTTGTTTCACAGTGAACTCTGCAGATAATTTGGAAATTGATGTTACTTCTATAAAGCTCAGGAGAGGAGCCAGATTGGGAAGGGGCAATTTCCGTTACTAGTAATTCTAATATCTAATGCAAAGGAATTTTGGCTCCAAGTCAAAATAAACCCTAGGCATTTGTTAGTGCAAAATGTGTCAAAGGATTCTGCCTACACACACACACACACACACACACACACACATATTGCAATGGACTCTTAGTTGCAGCTGCCTAAGTTCCTAGGTAACCCTGAAGTTTAATAAACCTGTGCAATGACAATTAAGCACGGTAAATAATTTATCTACTCAGTCCTTCTAACTGGCCTTCTTATCCCTCTGTAGAAAAACTGAGCCACTCTGACATCCAGAATACAGTTTGGCAAAAATAAGTGTAGCAAAGAGTGGTAGCATAAAGTGGATTTCCTCTCAATAATATATAATGCCACATGCTGAGGAGAGGAATCCTCACAAAAGCGGTACCACAGCAATCTGTTCCTTTCATCCACAGCCAGCATTTAAAGAGAAGGTGCTGCTCCGAATCAAAAGCACAATCATTCATTTGTGAGCAGATGTCCCTCACACGGCAGGCAGCGTCTTTTCAAAGCGGAGCTGAACAAATGCACTGCTGTGAGACAAGTTCCCCTGCCCATTAAAGAAAGAACACAGTATATATTAATTTAGCAGGTTGTTGAATGTTTAAAGCAGAATTTGTGAAGCAGAAAGAGCATGTGGTGAAATAAAATGGCTTTCAAACTAAATATGAAGAAAGCCCCTGCCCCCTATTCCCCCCTTGCAAAAATATAAATAAAATCATTCCTTTGGTCATGTTAAAAAAGGGCAAGATTTGTTGATGACTGATTATTCAAGAGTATTCAATGCCAGCTTTCCACACCAGTTAACTCAAAGGGTTAATCGAGCCTGGAGAATCAACAGAAAGAAGTAAATGAGTGTTTATGCTCACTCTTCATGCTGTATTCATTTTTTGATGTGCAGAGCATCAGCGCTCAACAAAAGTGACTGGAGGCTTTTCAGGAAGAATAGTGAAAGTGATGGGGAGGTACATGGCAGCTGGCTGGATTGTTTTCAGTGGAAGTCCATATCTCTGAGAGCTGATTCACATAACCAGAGAGTATCATTAGGGATGAAAGCCCAGGCAGACATGTCTCTCTCTCTCCTCCCCACCCAAGTGGTTCAGCTGTGTGACCTCTTTACCAGCTAGCTGCTAAGTGATGCATTTGGTGCCATTATAACCATTACCTGCCAGATGAGCATGCAATTCATAACTCAATTACTTTACAAGACCAAATCCTCTCTTATTCAAACCACATTCCAGAATCACCCTATATGGTTATGTGTGTCGACCCGAAGAAATGTAGACTATACAAGGGATAGCAGAGTTAATACTTGCAGATCATCTGATCTACTTCCAATCTTAGTACTTTTAGGACTGCTTCTAATTCTATATTCTACACCTCAAGGGTTGCACTCCTCCACCATTAGGCAGAGTGAGGGCATCACCTCAGATGGCAGAAGCTGCAAGAGCAGCAGTAGTTCCTCCAAAAATTTCTCTTATCCTCCCAACTGCCCGTATTTCCTTTCTGATGGAGATAAAAACTATAGTTGCCACAGGCCTGCCATTCATCTAGTAAACTACGTAACCTGTTGCCCTCATCTGCATGGAGGCCATTATCCTGTTACTAGTATTGATGTAAGATTCAACTACTAGTCCAGGCAGCTTCTGTACATGGAACGGTGAGAGCACTGTTTTGTTCTTTGCCACAGGCAGCAAAATGTCTTAGACTAGCCTGTGCATCCTAGTACAGAGAAGCAAATAGTACTGAGGATGGGACATGTACATTGTGCTTGGAACTTTGGGCATTTCTTAGTCTCTGCAGGTGTTATCCAGTGCTAGTCCTGCTTGGAGTGGACCCATGGAAGTTAGTAGACATGAATAACTTTGATTCCTTAATTTCTGTGAGTCTACTCGGAGAAGAACTTCATTGAATACAACCACATGCCATCGTCTAAGAAAACCAATCTAAACATATGTGCAACATTCTCAACTGGTACAAGTTATATGCATTGGGGGATCTATGCAAAATCAAATCAAATAAATCCATACAGAAACACAAAATGTAAAGTGAGAAAAAAAGGAACTTTTAGACAACAGAAAGCTTTCTGGAATCTGAGTTTCTGCTATCAATGAAATTTTAAAGTTAGGATGTTCTAATAATAAACATTTCTGTTCTGTTCTAAAACTCAGCACTGAACTTTATGTACCCCCAGCAAAAACATATGCCTGCATTTAGAATGATTAATTGAATGCAATTATTAATTATTATTATTACTACTACTACTACAGTGACACCTCAGGTTACAGATGCTTCAGGTTACAGACTCCAGAAATAGTACCTCGGGTTACAGCTAACCCAGAAATAGTACCTCGGGTTAAGAAATTTGCTTCACAATGAGAACAGAAATTGCGCAACAGTGGCGCGGCAGCAGCGGGAGGCCCTATTAGCTAAAGCGGTGCTTCAGTTTCAGGTTAAGGACAGACCTTCAGAACAAATTAAGTTCTTAACCCGAAGTACCACTGTATTTTATATTCCGCCCTTCTGGCTGGGTTTCCTTAGACACTCTGGGTGGCTTACAACATATAAAACACAACAAAACATCAAACATTAGAAATCAAGCTATCCTATACAAGCCTCAAACAAACCAATAAATCTATAAAAACCAATAACAATAACAACAATAATAAACAGTTTACAGTTATACCCAAATTAAAGCCAACCCCAACCCGACAAAAATGAAACAGAGGAAGCAAAATTAGAACCGTTTAAAACATTTTGCAACATTTTAACCAGTTGGCGCAACCCAAGAGTTGTTCCAGCAATGTCCCAGTGGCCTCCTAGGAGCCTCTTTTAGCTGTTCAGGGTGATCTGGGCCCTGCCCCCAGGCCAGGTGGAAATGGGCCTTGCAACAGGGAGCAGTTCTTTATTCCAGCACTTAGGCAGCAGCAAATTAAGCAGGAATTTTAATGTCTATTAAGATTGTGGCCTCTATTAAGATTATAAAACTTTTTCACAACTGTCAGAGGCTGCCTCAGGTCTCAGCTCACAAAAGACCAACGCCGAGCTCTTCTTATATACAAGGATGTTTATTGCAGTTCATTATTGGTTCCACAACCGAGGCGCGCAGCCCCTAGTCTGTAACGTCTTCTTGACTGTTCCGGACGCTGGGGCTCCGGCCACTGACTGAGCCTTTGCACTCCCCAGTTCCATAGGCTCCCCCCCCCTGGCTGCAGCTGAGGGGAGAGACGCAGACGTCCTGGATCTCTGGGAAACAAAGGAGGCACTCTAGACGGTGCGTGAAGCTGGCTACCCCCCTCATTGCGCCAAGGGCGTTCTTCCTGGCGCACTCCAATGGCAAGCGCACGCTGCACCACGTCTGCCAGGGTTTTAGGTCTGTCCCCCCTAGCCAGCTCGTCCTTCACCGGGCCAGAAAGCCCCTCCCAAAATAAGTCTCTGACAGCCAGAGAATCTTTCTCCCATCGCAGCACATTCAGCAAGGCGAAAAAGCGAGCATGGTACTGACGTACTGAAGCCTTGCCTTGCCTTAAACCATGGATCTGATGGCGTGCCACATCCACATCCACGCTAGACTGGAAGCAAGCGTCCATGCATTTGATAAATTCATCAGAGTCCCTTCGAGCAGGGCAATCCTCACGCCACAGATTGCGCAGCCAAGCCCTCGCTTCCCCATGCAAGTGGGACACAATGAACCCCACTTTCTCTTCCTCATCTTTAAAGTCGTCGCGAAGCAAGTGCAACGCATATTCTACGTCTGCTTTAAAACTGGGGTATTGCTGCAGGTTCCCATCGAAGTGGGCTACCAAGTTGCCCCCTCTTCTGCCCAGTGCTACTCCAGCAGCTTTGGTCCCCGGGAACCCCACTTGGCATGCATGATCCCACCTGGCTTGCAGATCTTGGCACCGCTTTTCCGCCTCTTCCCCCTTCTTCTGGGAGACCACTACCTCAGTGGTAAGCCGGGAGACTGCGTTGCGTAGCTCAGCTATCTGCTGCTCCATACTCATGGCTGCCAAACTTCGTGAGCTTTGCAAAAAAAAATTTTTGCGTAGTTTTGAGAGGGGACTTACTGTCAGAGGCTGCCTCAGGTCTCAGCTCACAAAAGACCAACGCCGAGCTCTTCTTATATACAAGGATGTTTATTGCAGTTCATTATTGGTTCCACATCATTATTATTGGGCAACATCGAAATCAGATTGATTATATTCTCTGCAGCCAAAGATGGAGAAGCTCTATACAGTCAGCAAAAACAAGACCTGGAGCTGACTGTGGCTCAGATCATCAGCTCCTTATAGCAAAATTCAAGCTTAAACTGAAGAAAGTAGGAAAAACCACTGAACAGGTAAGATACAATCTAAACCAAATCCCTTATGAATACACAGTGGAAGTGAGGAACAGGTTTAAGGATTTAGATTTGCTGGACAGAGTGCCTGAAGAACTATGGATGGAGGCTCGCAACATTATACAGGAGGCAGCAACTAAAACTAGTGATGTATGGAAGTGAGAGCTGGACCATAAAGAAGGCTGATCGCCGAAGAATTGATGCTTTTGAATTATGGTGCTGGAGGAGACTCTTGAGAGTCCCATGGACTGCAAGAAGATCAAACCTATCCATTCTGAAGGAAATCAGCCCTGAGTGCTCACTGGAAGGACAGATCGTGAAGCTGAGGCTCCAATACTTTGGCCACCTCATGAGAAGAGAGGACTCCCTGGAAAAGACCCTGATGTTGGGAAAGATGGAGGGCACAAGGAGAAGGGGACGACAGAGAATGAGATGGTTGGATGGTGTTCTTGAAGCTACTAGCATGAGTTTGATCAAACTGCGGGAGGCAGTGGAGGACAGAAGTGCCTGGCGTGCTCTGGTCCATGGGGTCACGAAGAGTCGGACACGACTAAACGACTAAACAACAACAACAATTGGTTCCACAACCGAGGCGCGCAGCCCCTAGTCTGTAACGTCAGACATTTGAAGTCCCCTCTGAATCAGTCCCGCCCCTGCACCAACTTAAGAGGCTTGTGCTAGACCACCGCTTCCTGTCTTTCCTTTTCCGCAGGGTCTTTCTGCCCCCCTGGGTTCCTTCCCTCCTGCTCTCTCCTGAAGCGGATTCCTGAGATGCCTGTTCCCCCCTCCTTCGTGCTTTGGGGCTGGGCTCCTCCTCCGGGCTTTTTCCATTTCCGCGCGCCTCCACATTTGAACTTGGCGCGCGCTCGCTACCCCTGACCTTCCTTTTGACACTTACACTACTCCCTGTACTACTCTCCGCCTCTTCCGGCAGGACGTTCTCCCCAGATCTCCTTCCCCTGTCTCTTTCCTGCTCCGCTCCGTGTGTCACACTGGGAACCCCCCTCTCTTCCCTTCGTTCCTGCTGGGAAGCCGGCCCCGATCTCCCACTCCCGCTCGGGGTTTCCCTGCTGCTTCCCTGCTCCTGGCAGGTCCCCCCTGTGACCCCCCTTGTCCTGACTAGGGGCGCCCCCTCCTGAGAATCCTCCGATTCACTTGAGAGACTCATGGAAGATCTCGAGTCATTGTCATCCTCTTCCTCACTGTCCTGGGATTCTTCCTCGTCACTCTCCGTCTCCTCCCTCACCTGTGCCTCTGTCTCTGAACCCCTGACAACAACATTCAGCCATTTGCTGTTCCCAACTATAAAAACTATTTCTATCACTACAATTATTAGTTATTATAATTATTATAAGCTGATCTCCTGCTTAAGAATGCATGATTACTAGACGACCTCAGTAGTGGTACACAGAAATAAATGCAGCTAATAACTCTTACTGTAATGATTAATCAATTTATGCATACATTATTTAAACTGATAGTTCAGGTAGGGTACCTTACAGAGTGCCTTGTTACAGAGTACATTGACCAATTCAAATACAAGCTACCAGAATCAATAGCAAACTGCAAATAAACTCTGGAGAATATGTATCCTTGCATACAAATAGTGAGGGCTTTTTGTTTTTTTCAGAAATGACCCAGTAGAAGAAAGAATAAATAATTATAATTTTGCTAAGTGTTTGGATATTAAATATCATTATCTTAACTAAACACGCTTGCAACTAGCAATCAGCATTCACAGCATTTTAAATCACTGCATTTCTGTTTCTAGTCTTCATTTATATCACCAATTTTCTTTTTTCAGTCTCCTTCCAACTCGCACTCTTGCAATGAAACATTGCACCTTGGAACATTTTTGGAGTTTTTAATATTTCGAATGTATTTCATGTTTGAATTCAGTATATAAGACTTAGGGGTGGGGAATGTTCCACAAAGCACAAGACAAACTACATTTTAAAAGAAACATTAGATGGTACTAATAGAGATGTTTTGAAATTCCACACAAGAGCTTTTTAAAAGTATGTGTATTACAGGGTGCACACATTTTGCCACTTGGCAACTAACTCTTCTATTTCATTTTTTTACAAAATAAAATAAAATTCCAAATGTTAAATCCACATTCTGCTTTTCAAGAGCATCTTGGTGTCTCTCCCGTCTATGAAAAACAATCCCCCCATGGAATAATTGATATGGTCACACATACCCCCATGTTTGTTGCTCTAATGCAAAACAGTAAGGCTGCAATCCTAACTCCACATACCTGGGAGTAAGTCCCACTGAACTCAATAGGACATACTTCTGTGTAGGCATGATTAGGAGTGCGCTGTTAGTTATATGCTAATTGCATACACACACGTTGCAGGTAACATGATAGTTCCCTTTTCATTTACATTGTGTGAAGGGACATCATCCGTAGATTGTAGGGCTCTATCTGCCACCACAGTTATGAGTGAATGTCAGCCCAGCTCCTGATCATCCAAGCATCAGATGTGAATATCTGCAGGGGTAAGTCCACTTGTGTAGGCTTTCCATGCAATCTGGAACCCTGGTCATATGGCAAATCTACAAACATGGACTTTCCTTTGCAGCTGTCCAGGTCTAGTATATGGATGTCAGGGCAGTGGTACCATCCAACAACGGGCACAATCCCACAGCCTCATTCTATGCTTAAAGGAGACTGTTGTCTCTCTCTCTCCCACACAAACTTGTGCTGATTATAAGAAATTACATTGCTGTGTATGTAGTACAATCCCTAATGCAAAATGGTGCTCTACCAGTAGCTTTGAGATATACAAAAATAAAGCACCAACAATGCTCCACTGGTAAACCCTCTGAATATGTGTCTGTGCTTGATTTACTACATCATTTTTATCTTTGTGTTAAGGTTTTATTCTTTCTTAGTGGGCTTAGTAATTAAAGCTAATTCATTTGAATTTACTAAGTAAACCAACAGCTTGCTCACCCCATCCCAGTGCAATGGGTGTATTTTATCGCAGTTCCAAGTGATACTACATTTTAAAAATTAATTAGTAGCTTGCAAGAACAGCCACACATTATTGAGTAAGTAACAGCATTTAAGTGAAACAGATGAAATATTGGTAAGCAATGCAGACCACAGTATAAGTATGTGAAGGGGGTCATAGGTTAATCCCTATTGATTTTCCAAGTATGCGTACAGCACCACTGGGAAAGGCCAGTTCTGTTGGCAATCTGCTAGCACAAATACATTATAAATCTTACTGTCCACCTTCACAGATCAGTGTCATTTACTTCCTTCACTAAAGACTGTTAAGAAACTACAGCAAATCTACACTCCAAACAATCTGAACACATCCGTTTATAAAGCTATGGTTTAAAATCAAATGCAACAGACTGTGTATCCAAAAACCCTTTTCTTGCATGTCTACAACACCATATTTGCCAAAAAATATCATACAAAATAACCCTGTAAATTCAGGGTCCATTAGAAAACTGCAAGATTATGAAAGGGTAGGTTTTTTAATAATTGCTTTGAAAGGGCAAATAAATTTCACATAATAACTATGTAATTTGATTATACAAATCACCAGTTGCTTTAGACATCTTATACAGAGATATATTTTTGATGAACTTTCGCTGACCTGTAAAACTGGAACCTGTTTTTATTTGTTTGTCTTACTGTTTTTACATGCTTTTACTGGTTTTATGTTGTATTTTTAAATAATATCACTTACTGGTTTTATGTTGTTCACTTAAATTTATAAAACATTAAGTGGTTCATACATTATTTTAAAAAGATACATCCACAAAAAATGGTTGCGAAGAAAATAAAAGTGTAGCTTTCAAGGGTGGGCAACCTTTTTCTGTTGAGAACTGCATTCACTCAGGCATAAGATGCTGGAGACCACATGTCAGTGATAGAACCAATAGTGATAGAACCAATAGTGGGAGGAGTCAGAGATAGAAATGTTCTGGATTACCTAATCTGGTATAAGGACTCATTTGCATAAATTTTCATCGTGGCTATCCTAGATTACAATTACCTGTTTCATGCAGGGCCACTCACACAGCATAAGCCCCAGATTGGGGGGGGGTCTTTCCCCCCAAGTCATAGAACTAGAATTTTATTTTGGATCAGCACTTTTTTAAAAGATAAAATACTGTCCCTTCCAGTTGGTCTGAAATTATAAAGGAAATTATAAAGGAAGTGGAAGGGAAACAAGAAAAAATAAGATGGTAATTAACAGAAAGGAACTGTGATGATAATAGTAGGCCAGCTTCAAGAGTCTTCTGTGCTGAATACAATGAGGTTTGGGTTCCAGGTTGCCCACCCCCACCTTATATTCAAGGCTGAGTGGACAAATGAGTGCACACTACAAAACTAACAAGCATGTCATTACTTACTGGGAAGACCATTTGAGTAGTTTGTTCTCCAACCCTGCCTGAAGTGAGGTTTAACCGGGGGCAGGGTGCTTCACAGAGCCACCTGCTAAAACTCTCCACTCTCTCCCTGGCAGGCTGGGTGAAGGATATCCCCACCCCTTCATTAAACTTCCTTGCAGGTTCTTCATCCGGTTGGGTTGTGAAATGGTGCATGGTCTCTGCAGCACACCATTAAATCTTCCTGTAGCCAAGATTAACAGAGGAGGACAGGTGCTTTGCCCATCAAGTTGCTAAACCTTTGGGCAAACGGCCTCCCCACCCATCTGTTAAACCCCGCCACAGGCACATTTAACAAGGAAGCGGCAGGGACTTTTTGTCTTCCCTTCCTCCCTTAAGCAGCTCGCTTGGGCTGGGCTTCCTCATGTTGCTTTTGGTATGGCCACCTAATGGCAGTCATCCAACATTTTCCATTCTTATATATACAGTGGTACCTCGGGTTAAGAACTTAATTCGTACTGGAGGTCCGTTCTTAACCTGAAACTGTTCTTAACCTGAGGTACCACTTTAGCCAATGGGGCCTCCTGCTGCTGCTGCCGCGCCACCACCACACGATTTCTGTTCTCATCCTAAAGCAAAGTTCTTAACTCAAGGTACTATTTCTGGGTTAGCGGAGTCTGTAACCTGAAGCGTTTGTAACCTGAAGCATCTGTAACCCGAGGTACCACTGTATAAGAAAGTATGTACCCACAGACTCTAGTCCACTCCAAAACCCTATAAATACTTCAGAGCACACACGAAACTCCTGAGCAAACTCCTTATATAATCCATAAATGTTCAGATGTTACAGTGTATATGCATAAACACTGTATATGCACTTGTGTGGAGAAGATAGAGAAATGCTATTGGGTGGTAGAGGAGTAACTGCTCAACACCTACAACTGCTCAACTGCAAGGAGGGAAGATAGAAAAAGAGTTGGTAAGGGAACACCTAGCTACTTTAAATGAATGCAGACCTCCAAGACCTGGTTAACTGCACCCAAGGGTGCTAAAGGAACTCGTGGATGTAATCTCAAAGCCTCTGTCTATAGTAATTAGGATTTAATGGAAAACAGGTATGGTCCATGCAGACCGAAGGTGGGCAAATGTCCCTATCTTCAGAAAGGAAGTTGGTTGAAGACCCAAGTAACTACTGACTGGTAAGCTTGACATCAATACCAGGAAAGGTCTTGGAACACATAACTAAACAGTCAGTCTGTGAGCACTTAGAACAGAATGCTTTGATTACTAAGACCCTGCATGGGTTTCTCATGCCTGATGAATCTCCTTTCTTTCTTTCTTTCTTTCTTTCTTTCTTTCTTTCTTTCTTTCGAGAGTGAGTTACAAGCTTGATGGATCAGGGAATGCTGTGCATGTAGTTTATCTTGATTTCAGTGAGGGTTTTTTTAACAAAATCCCCCATGATATTCTTGTGGGGAAGCTGGTGAAATGTGGGCTGGATGAGGTAGGTGGATTTATAGATAGTTGACTGACCAAACTAACAAGTGCCTTGTCATCCTAGAAGAAAGTGACAAGTGGGGTGCTGCAAGGTTTTGTCCTGGGCCTGTTTTTGTTCAACATATTTATAAATGACTTGGATCAAGGAATTTAGGAGATGCTAATCACATTGGCAGGGTAGCCAGTACAACAGAAGACAGAATCACGATTCAGGGTGATCTTAACAGATTGGAGAACTGGACCCAAACTAACAAAATGAATTTCAATATGGACTTAGGCAGGAAAAAATATAAGCTGACTTGCCAGTAAGGTAAAGGTAAAGGTACCCCTGCCCGAACGGGCCAGTCTTGACAGACTCTGGGGTTTGTGCGCCCATCTCACATCTATTGGCCGGGGGCCAGCGCTGTCCGAAGACACTTCCGGGTCACGTGGCCAGCGTGACAACGCTGCTCTGGCGAGCCAGAGCCGCACACGGAACGCCGTTTACCTTCCCGCTGGTAAGCGGTACCTATTTATCTACTTGCCCCCGGGGGTGCTTTCGAACTGCTAGGTGGGCAGGCGCTGGGACCGAGCAGCGGGAGCGCACCCCGCCGCGGGGATTCGAACCGCTGACCTTTCGATCGGCAAGCCCTAGGCGCTGAGGCTTTAGCCCACAGCGCCACCCGCGTCCCATTGACTTGCCAGTAGTACATGTGAAAAGGATCTAGGGGTCTTGGTGGACCACAAGTTTAACCTGAGTCAGGAGTGTGATGCAGCATCGAAAAAGCTAATGCTATTCTAGGCTGCATCAACAGGTGTATAGTGTCCTGATATGGTCAGAGAGATTCTTCAAAAAGAATTAAACTAAAAATATTTCTGTTCTTCATTGAATTAATGATAAGACTTTGTCTGGAACATCTATTTCAGATTCCAATTTATTGCATGCTGCATCCTCTTACAATAAAAAGTCTTGGTAGTGTGTCCCCCTAGGACTCTAACATATACAATGAAAATGTAAAACTTCTATTTCTAAGTGAAATTCCTTGTGTATTTTCTTTTTATAGCAAGTAATTCTTATACCCTGGAGGAATGGTCTGAGAACTATATTGACAGTACCAAAGCTTAACTTTGGCAAAGCATAGTACAAACACACAGAGTCATTCTTCGTATAATCAGACTTCTGGAAAAGAGTAGTCCAAAAATACTAACATGATCTTACCTGTTTTCAGAGATATAAATATCTGCAGTGTTTCTAGAGTTGTTCATACTTTCAACAGATTCATAGTGTTAGCAATGATGTGTTAAAATTAAGCCCCTTTCAAGTGCCTAGAAATTAATACAATGAATATGCATGTTGTTGTTAGCATCCATGTGTCTTGAAAGACAATGGAGTCAAACTGCCTTAGCAGCACTGAAGTGACCTCCCTGGGGTACAAGCCTGGGTAGTGTGTATAGAGATAATGGGCTGCCCAGATGATGGGAATCTCCTCTTGGCCTCACTGATATGATCCAAAGGAAAGGACAGCAATACATTTGGCACTAGTTTAACTGGAGGAGGTGCCAGAAGGAGGCATTCAAGGCAGCATCCAACTTTTTAAGGGATTCCTCTCTGGATTTGTGTAGGGTTTACTCATCAGCCTTTAATTCTTCCAAAGATATCGCACAAGCCAGCGGAGGTTTAGGATCAGAGTTTTCCTTCTCCGAGATGGGCTACCTTCCCTCACTTCCCTCTACAGCACATGCAGAAACCACCTTCTTGACTGTTGGACTCACTATTGGTCTTGTCCACACAATCTGCTTGAGCCTGTCTTCACATGCAAGTGAAGTCCCTAACTCACTGAGGGTTTGAGACTCATTGGCTACCCTCACCTGGTTTATCCAGCCAGTCGAAGCCATTCCTGGAGTGTGGCTACTCTCGCATGCTGACACAGGTGAGAGCTGAGTCCAGGGTGGACACACTGTCCCAGAAGGAGCATGAACTTTTCGAAGGCCGGAGAATAGTGACTCCTGGTCTAGAGAGAAGGCCTTTGTGAAGCGGCCTTTCTTTACATGATCAGGCACCTTTAAACTCAGGGTTTTCAGACAAATGTAATGAACCCCCACACCCACAGCAATACATGGAGAACTTTCTAAAAGTGTTCTGATAAACTGATATAGAGGCAGAGTCTGCTGTTGCAATGTCACCACCCTAGACATGCATTCCCTGTAACTATTGTTGATGCCTAGAAAAGTTCTTAAATTGTTTTTCACAGGTTTATCCACTCAGGATAAAGCTACATGCATACTTATTTCTAAGCAAGCCTCTTCGGACTTAATGGGGCTCTGTTCTGTGTAAATATCCCTAAGACTTTGCCACAAGTTATTGTGTGTAAATTGTTGTATTTCCCTGCCATTTGAAGTGGATACTGTTCTAAGATATGTTAGTCACATTGTGAGAAAATGTACTGGAGTTTCAAATTTAAAAGAAGGAGTAATATTTATGCAGTAGTAGAAATGCAAATCTGCAGATCTGTATGCTGGCTTATGGAAACAGGCGTTCCTTTGTTTGAAAACAAGATGTAAAACAAAATTTAAAATAAGTTTTATCTAGCCACTATGCTACATCAGCTTTGAAAGTGTATGTTATAGATCAAGAAGTCTGTAAAAAATGCAAGATTTTTTTCTCTTGTATGTGGTGTCATTTGTATATCCATGTATGTTATTATTTAGGGTTTTTATGAGAAGGTGGTGAAATATTGGGTATAGCAAGACCTGGCTGCATTTTTTAAAAATTGCATTTTACAGGGCAGGTATTTTTTAAAGCAATTATCCTTCAAATAAAACAATACTGTCATCATCAAGGGGTTGCAAAGAACCTGTCTTTTCCATTGCACAACTGTATCGTTGTTACCCCCCATGCATTGTGAAGCGTCATAGTTGAGAGAGGGAGTAAGCATGTTAATGGTGAAGGTTTAGGCAGTTTTTTTGTCTGTGCTAATTTTTCTGTTTGAACGAATTCATGGTTTCAATGATGGTTTGATTTCCTCCACACGGTTGCCTGTGGGGCAAACAGCTGTTTTGTATTAGAAAAACAACATGCTTTGAATGAACTGAAATGTTGCCTGGAATTTTGAATAGGTGCTGTAATCACAAAGGGACTAGTTCCACCCCCTCCCTGTTGCTAACATGCCCTTTGGGATTGTGTGAAGATGAACAGTAGAGAAGGGAGAGAGGAAAGGGTGCAGGTCTAGGATCTTTTTACTCACAGTGCAGTCCTAACCATGTCTACTCAGAAGTAAGTATTTTTAAGTTCAATGGGGTTTATTGCCAGATAGGTGGGGTTAGAGTTACAGCTAAAACGGATTAAGGAGCAGAGCAAGGAAGGAATGAAGTGCCATGGAAAAGAAAGATGTGGTGAAGCCAAATGACAATGTTAGCTATGGCACTAACTCAGCTACAGCCCACAATTTTGGCCCTGTTGTATAAAAATGTCTACCTCTTAGGAGTATCTTGTTCATTAATGTGCAATATCCAAATTTATTATTGTAGGCAGAGCTACTTATTGGATTGTTCCTCTAAGTATGTAACACATATATGGTAAAAAACGCTCATAATTTTCTTTTCTTTTTGCGAAAGCACATTTAGCTTTTCAAAAGGATCTTTTTAGGATAGAAATTGTTTTCTTCATGTCACTTATTGTTAATAACCACTAGGGGTCATTGTAGCTTGATTGTCATTCATAAATGCACAGTCTCTGACAGAAGAATTCCTTTGTAATAGGACACTTGGGAATGGGTATAAGGAGGAATCTTATTATGAAAGGAATGGATGTTGATTATTTCACTAGAGTTCAACATTCTTTTTTTGATGAAATTTACTGAATGCATTTGGATGGTAGCGGATCCAATAGGCAAATGATGACTTAAAGCAGTGTGCAATGGTGTGTCGTTGATATTTCTTCTGAACTTGAATGTTTCAGAATTAAGTTTGCTTACACTCCTGGAGTGTTAAGCAAAAGTAAATGTTTAAGATTGTAACCAATACAGATATGTTTTATTTTAAAGCAAAAAATATATTATGTGACTTTTATAATCCTTGACCATCTGTGGGGGTAAAAAGAAATGCCAGTAGACTGGAAAAGCAACTTGAGGGAAAGAAGGTGATTTGGAATGGACAGGCTGGCATTGGAGAGAGCATTAAGCACATACACACCCAGACTTCTCCTGCTCAAATGTCCTTGATCCTGGAGCTGCTTTTCTTAAAAATGCAGTACCACTGCTACCATCATAGGCATCACATGCAGTTTGCCCGCTTTTTAAATTGAACCTTTGATTCTGGGTGTGTTTTTTTTTTGGGGGGGGGTCTTCTGAAAAATGTAGACCCAAGCATTAAAATACAGGCTCTTGATCCAAAACATTCTGTTAGCTTTCACAAATGGAAGCCATCTATCCATTTTAGACTGGAATGATTATGAAAAAGGACTTTGGGTAACTTAAAAGCTTCAAAATTCAAAGAGCTGTAGAAAGTGATTAAGTGGTGGTGTGGGTGGAGAGAGTTTGCTTTCTCATATTCAACAATAAGCTTTGATTTGATAACGGCCCCCACCAAATTTGTAGGCTACTAATTCAAACCAGATATTTCAGGTCTTCATATGATGCAAACAAAACGGAGATGGGTGGCATCTGTACAGTATCGTTGCATACCATCCCCAGTCTCCAGATGCTTAATTTAGTGTTCCTGTTTTCTTTTGGAAAATTAGGAACAGCTGAGACTGAGGTGTCTTTAGGATATATGATTTATTTAGACATATATACACTCTGAACCTACAATGGAGAGATTCACAGCATCAGCACTCCAAGAGGGTCTTGACTCTTCCATAGGCACAGCGTTGGATCTAAACAGACACCAACTATTGTTCTTTGCTTGTTGCTTCCCTCTACTAAACCGCTCACCTTCCCAGGGTGGCAGAGTTGCAAGCTGGCCACGAGCACTCCCCATGTACAGTGGGGGGCATGGTGCATCATCGGAAGTCCCAGCTGCGTCACGCCCCACGGCCGACCAATCTGGTTGACCAGGGGACATGGCTTACCTGTTTTAAACATCCTTGCAGCTGGGGGCTCAGTCTCCTTTTCTCCTCCAACTCCAACCTCTAAGCTCATCTTCCAACTAGCTGTGAATTGAGGTGGGGCACCTCCCATTTGCTGTATCAGACAGAGTCGTTTGATCCTTTGTTCTTCTTAATGGTCCATCACTCCACTGAGCCTAGGGCTTGCCAATCAGAAGGTTGGCGGTTCGAATCCCCGCGTCGGGGTGAGCTCCTGTTGCTTCGTCCCAGCTCCTGCCAACCTAGCAGTTCTAAAGCACATCAAAGTGCAAGTAGATAAATAGGTATCTCTCCAGTGGGAAGGTAAACACCGGCTCCCTCGGCCAGTAAAGCGAGATGAGCGCAGCAACCCCAGAGTCGTTCGCAACTGGAGTAAACTGTCAGGGGTCCTTTATCTTTTTAAATTAGGTCTTAACATTACTTGATTCCAAGGGATAAGTATTGTCTAGCACATAGCTCAATACACAAGTTTTAACACTCCAAGCATTGATTAAATTCTTACATTTGCCTGATCTTGATATGATAGTGGTCTAGCACCCACAAACTCCTTACATGTACTGGGTTGGGAAGCTTTTCAGCAGCATACTTTCATTGGGTCTCCTCCTACGTGTGGACTTGCCTTTCATGGGGATGGGGAGAATGACCTCCTTCTCAGTATCATTTCTGCCCGTTGTTCTCTTGCCAGGAAGAGAGCTGGTTAGTAAAGAAGTAGTTGTAACTGCTGGTCATCATACACTTTAACCTCACTTTTGCTCACAGTCCCATGCTCTAAAAGTCCCCCAGGCCGGACAAACATTATCCCTATACCAAATGATAATCACATATGCAAAAATGTGCATGTGCTAAATGTTTAGGGTTCAATATTACTGAATTTAATAAATAAATGTCAGTTCATTCCCTAACAATAAGGAAACTAACAATGTCGCAGCTAACATAAACCAAAGAAATGGACAGTCTCCCTCCCTCTCACATGCATGCATGTCCCTTCCCCTTTCAGAGACTCATGAAATGGAAGGAGACCATGAAACAATAAACAAAATTCCCACAATATTTTTTCTAGAGTGGGGAAGATGGTAATGAGGTAGAAACTATAATAATAAAACACAGACTCTGAGCCTTGAGGGAGGCAGTGTAGAGTAAGTAAGCCACTACCTATTTTGATGACCATTTCCAGGTACTGCCATCAGGAAGAAATGTATGCTTGCTATTGCATAGGCAAGGTTTATGCCAGCATGGGTTCACTTTGGCATAAATTCAGTACCACCCATCTTGTAAGTATTTGCCCTCTGACTTCAGCTTCTTGAATCTGACTGTAGGAGAGCATCTATTGAACCAAGAATATGTGAACCAAGAATATGATGTGCTTAGTATAAAGGCAGTGAGGCACTGATATTCTCTTATTAACTTGTCTGTGTGTACTGCTTATAGTTAAGAGCTGTTTAACAATGGTTGGGGAATAATTGGGAAATAATTTAAATATGCTATAATTGTAGTAATGCCCTACCAGAAAATGGGCTGAAAAGAATATTTGCATAGTCTTGAAATAATATTTCCCTTTTCTAGCACCTGTTTATTTATTTATTATTATTTTTGGGGAAAAAAGCTTATAATGTTTAGATGCCTACCAGTTGGGACAAAAGGATTCTGAAGTCATTATACCCTAACTGCTCAGATATCTTGGTATATTTCTTGTTATTCTACTTGAGTACCTCATTCAGACAGAGGTTGCCAATAAAGTTTATTGTAGGAGCTAAGTGTCAATATGTGTAGTACCCCCTGCCTAGGGTGCTTGTAATTAAAATGCCACAGATAGTCTGGGAGAAGCATGAAAATTTGATGGCAAATTGATTTCAGGTTCATCTTGAAATTTGTCCTCAGCTGGACTCGATACTGCTGGCAGACGTTGGATGGCTTTTGTCAAAAGGGTTTGCTAGAATGAGACAGAGATGCCTCGATCTGAATATTAAATACAACACAGCTTATGACAAAAATATATTATTTTGCTTAGTGCAAGAATCATCAGGTGTGTTATTTCTTATTTTATTATTTTAAACTCAAGTCTATCTGCTTTTGAGGTTTATATGCTTTACATATGTAAATGAGTTCTGGGAAAGTTAAGGGACGAGGGAAACAAAGTAAGTTTTCTAAGAGCCGGGCCCCTGATCCATAAATATATCTGAGATATACTAGATGTGCCTTTTTATTTATAAATGTGTGTGCGCGTTTGTGTGCAGAATTCTTTTTAAAGACATAGCAGGCAAATTCACTTTTTTAAACAGGAACATCATTTTTATTCCCTTAAAAGCTCCACACATTAAATAAAATTGGAAAATTTATAGCTGCTTATAAATGCTTTCTGCCTATTAGGTTATGGTTTCTTGTAGGTTCCAAAGTTTTATCAGTTAACATGCCTTCTTATCAGAGATTTTACACTCAACATTGTAATGTACAGAACAGAATCATGTTTTTTTTCTCTCTCTGTGGGAGAAACATTTGTTTTTTGATATAGCTTGTATGAAAGCTTGGGCCAATTTTTGTTGTTGAAACTGGAAGATCTTTATTTCTATTTAAGTTCTGATATTATGATATCATTCAAACAAACTTGAAAGTTACAAAAATGCTCATTTTTGGGAGGGGTAGTTACCTGATGTATACAAAAAAGGGGGGATCACTTCTGGAAGCGGATGATCAGTGGTGTAATGAACTTGCGACTTGCGACAAAACTATCTGATGTTGGCATGAGCATAGTAATCCAACATATTGGCATGCAAAATAAATAAACACAGTAAATAAATGATCATTTTAAAATAAAAATGTAAAGATGCCTCAGTGCAAATTTGTAGACACTGATAGGAAGAGTCTACTTACGTGTGCATTCATTCATTGTACCTCCTGGTTGATATGCCAAGAGGTAACTGCTGTGTTTCCACCTAGACACATTTCAAAAATTAAGAATCATCAAGCAGCCTATCTGTATTTGTAACGCAGTTATAAACAGGAAATACCATGGGGTCAATGTCACCATAGTGAACTCTGTGCACAAATACATTTTTAGCTTGGTAGGAAGGGATTGCTCATAACAAAATATTGTGTTGTGATGAGCAGTGAGAAACTGATTGCTGAGTGACAAATTTATCAAGCCAAGTAGTTTTATTATTGTAGCTTGACGGATTTCTAAAGCGTTCAAGGACATTATTTCAGTGCCCAATCCACTATTTAAGGAAACACATTAGTTGACAAATTATTCCCCAACAAGTGAATAAGTGTCGAACCAAAAGTTCTTGACTTTTCTTTTCTTAGGAGGAAGAAATCCCCCCCCCCCAGATAAACACCCTAGGGACATTTGAGGGAATAAGCTCATCTAGTTGTTCATGGGCTGGGGTCTATTGTGGCGATTATAGTGGTTGTCATCAGCCTCTCTTTTTGCTATCACCAGGCAGCAGTAGTGGAACATTTTTGACAAGGCACTATTTAAAAAAGAAAGAAAGCGAAAAACCATGCAGATATACCACAGTTCTGTGTCATTTTGGATTTTAAAGGATTTTGTCAGTTCCTCAGCAGCGTTGGGCTTAAAATAAAAGAATTTTGGGGCAGGGGCAGCAATGACAATAATAAAAAAATCAAGGATCATAGGTGCCCATGTCAAACCCCCCCCCAAAAAAAAAACCCAGCAACAACCATCCCTGAAAATGTAGCAGTGAATTGGGGAATGTGAGAAAATTTGTTCAACCCTAATTAAAAATTATTGAATGATTTCTAGTGGTCACTGCATTTCCTCCCATTTTTACTCTTTTTCTCTGTTTTGTAATTTCTGTTTCAATTTTCTGTCTTGCTAAACCACAGTTTCTCATTCATAAGTAGCACTAAAGCACAACTTTATGTTCTCTGTATCATTGGAAACTGGGAGCAGTCAGTGTGTGCCTGGGCATTAGACTTGTTCTGAGGCTCATACACTATGGTTTGTTGGCTGGATAATTTTATGGGTTATGTCTATGTGAAGCAGACCCATTGACATTACTAACCAAGGCTCATTAATTTCAATGGGTTTACTCTGAGTAGAACTTCATTGGCTACAGCTCCATGTTTAAACTGGTTAGTTCCTTATTGTGTATTGTTACAAATGTTACCTCTCAATGCCAAGCGGTGGAAAGAGCCCTTGGGGTCCCAGGCATCCACACAAGATCTGTGGCCCTTTGGAGAATGGAAGACACAGTGGAGACCGTTGTGTTTTAATAACTATGGTTTACTCACCTATTTACACATTCAGCGCATGGAGGGAGTCCAGATCTTATGGCATAGTCATTCCAAGAGGCAGCAGTGTAAGCCGCCTGCAGCCAGCCTCTCCCGAGATGGAGCTCAGCCCCTTTTCCTTCTTCTTCTTTCCAGAAACCCTTTCCCTGTCCTCTCAAACATACACCCATCACCTTGGTAACATCAACATCTTTTCTCATGTTAACCGGTTTGCATAAGCCAGTCCAGGAATTCCCTGTTGGGCACAACTCTGCAGTTTGTGCTTTAATCCATATCCCAATCAATCAAAATCCTAGTATTTCGTCATTCCTAGGGTTTAGGGTGATTCCCTGCCCCCAAGATCTTCAACACCATGCATTCTTTCTCTGTGTGAGCGTGTAATTATGGGAGTGTTGGGCTTGGAGTGTACATTCCCTGGAATGCCCACCCTCTGCAATTAAATGCCACCGCTTTTTTCTATGACCACCAGTACTGGAGAAGTATGTGTAGCTGTATTTCAGTATTTGAGGAACTTGTTTCGCTTTTGGGGGGTTTAAAAGTCACCAGGCCCGCTTACTTTCTGGACTATGTCTTTGCAGTCATCCATAAAACAATGATTGTAAAGCCAGTCTATCTAATCTTCTTGTAATACATGCTCTTTACTCCATATCCAATGTTGTTTCTGTGTTATACACTCCCCCTTTCTGTCCAAAGCTATTATATGACCTCCAGATCTCTTCTAGACTGTTAGAAAGACATCCACATTCAGATAGCATCACTCTGTTCCTGTTTTTGATTAATATTTCATCAACCATGAGAGGAAATGGTATTTATTCTGTAGCAATGTAAGTAACTGAGCAGATGAGATACCTCTTCTAGCTTTGCTTAAAGTGGAGGATATTGGAGAAGAGCTGTAAACGAAGCTAAGAGTAAAGTGAAGAATTTCAGAGATTAAAAAGAAAGTTTTATGTGATAAAGATCTGTCAGCAGAAAGGAAAGAGCAACTTGCTTTTACCTAAACCATGAATTGTAATGATGGCAATATTAATAAAGTAAAATATTCTAGCTGCTGTTAATCATTTAACCTCAGCATTCTCTGAAATCACATGCTTTAAAAATGTTACAGGTTTTTAAGCGTAGGGATAGAACAGAAGAAACAAAATGTGACATATTTGTCTCAAATAAATTTGTCTGTGGGCTCGAGTCATTTGGTGAGTGACAATGACAGAGCCATTTCCTTTAGGAAATCTCGCAAGCCCCCTGTCTCTGCACCAATGATGGGCAAGCATTTTCTCTAACAGGAGTTCTCTGTTGAGGGGCACATGCTGGTGATGGGTGAGGCCAGTAGTGAGCAGGATGATCCCTCCCCCCTTTATATAAAATAAAGGGGAAAGAGGGGCATCAATTAGTCAAAGATGAGCATGTTTTGGGAGGATCATCTGTACAGAATTGCTAAATTTAACATGAAAAGAGAATTCATTATGGGCCAGATTTTAATTTAATGTCATCAGTGACCTCACAGAGAATGTATACGTATACTTTAAAGAGGCAAGTTCTTTCTTCACCAAAAGGATTCTTCTCCCAGTAGTTGGCTTGTTGGTAGCTTTTTTGCTGTCAGAGAAACATGCAGAACCCTTAAACCCTGTCAGTTGAGGATGAAATTGTTTCAACCTGCTGTTCTTTTTCTCTAAGTGTATGTGCTGTAGTAGAGACCATAACCTATGGTGGCCTCTTCTCTCCCCCTGCCCCATAATTTAAGCCACAGCAAGCAATACATTCCTTTGTGGATTTTATCAACACAAATTCTTCAAAATTAAATTAGAATCTTCTTTTTTTTTGTATCCTTCAGAGTTGTTTATTCTGAACTCCATAAAATGGAGAAATTAGTCCTCCTTTCAGAATATGTTAGTACTCTTCATTTCAGGTTAACTTAGAGTACAGTATTGACATGCATTGTTTCCTTTGGAATTTGCATGCTGTGTGGCGCCAGCTGGCAGGAATTAAAAGCTGCTATTCTCTAATAGAAAATAATGGCAAGTAGAAATGACATATCCCATAACCCTAATTATTCTGAGAGAGCTTGGAT